>NW_006438867.1:5156491-5166595 GCF_000325575.1 Pteropus alecto
CCGGGTGTTGGGGACCCTGTTCCAAAGGGCGCTTTGGCCTTTATGTTAAGATCTGACAATTGGTTATTCCTTTCGTCCTTCAACCTGGCTCACTTCTAGGTGTAGACAGTAATATGGCGCATCAGCCTGTCGTTGCGTGCTTGCCTCTCCTGCATCCCTAACGTGACAGGGCACTTCACGCAAGGGCACTCCTGCTTCTCTTAAACTCTCCTACTACTGGTTGTTCTAATCGAAGGACCATTGGCTAGACCTTCCACTACTGTGACACTTATTTTCGGAGAAGTCTGCATCCTGTTCAGAGTCTGAGGTCTGGGTCCTCTCTTGGCGGCCTTGTTCTGGCAGAGTTTCCCGCTGTCATGGACCTGTATGTCAGAGTCTGTGGCTTAGGCTTATGGCCATTTTCCTGTTTTATTGGTAATGGAGGCTTTTTGGTTTTCCGCTCCCCCCACCTCCTGCTTTCCATTAGGACTCTGGGCTTTAAGGGACTGGGGTAGAGTAAAAGTTCCCCTTACACACACATTTTTTGAATGGAAGTCAACTAAATGCTTCTGGACATTTGGGAATGTGTCTTTTGTTCGTTGTCTTCCCAGGGCATAGCTCAGGGCTCAGTCCAGAATAAATATCTGCTGAATCACTAATCTTCTCGATTTTTTTCTGTCAAGTATTTCCCTACCTCTTCTTCTTTATTCTTAGGATAAGTTCCGAAGCCAGGCATAGAGGAGGCATTCAATACATATTTGTGAAATGAGAGATATGAGGAATCAGGAGCCTCGGGCCCTGAAATGGAGCTGAGATCGGTCATTAAGTTATAGAACCCCTCTGGAAGTGCACTAAATTTTTCTTTCCCTCAGTTTTCTGTATATAAATACCTCCTATGACCATAAAACAAAAATAAGAGAGTAGACGAATGTTTTAGTTTATATCTGCCAAGAGGCAGATACCAAGATAGGATTAGATTTGCAAGAGATTTACTGGGAAAGGGAGCATCCTGTGTCTGAGGTCAGACACCAGAGGGAGGAGAGAGCCAGAGGAGTTACAGACCCACAGTGCAGTTCCAAGAAGGGTTTGGCCAGACCCCTGGGAAGTCCTGTGGCAAAGTCAAAGTCAGGGTTTGTCCCGCTCAGGCTGGAAAGGGCCCATGTCAGTCCCCCCACCGAGCTCACTCCTGGGTGGGAGCAGAGCGCAGAGGGAATGACCTAAGATCTAAGGGGCTGATTAATCTACAGGGGCAATAGCTCCCCGAGCCGAACATGTGAGCAATGCACGTTTATAGCCACTATGAGGCGGAAGCCCTTTGAATTTGGAGAGAAGCATTAAGTAAACACAAGGGGGAAAAAAAAAAATCATCTTTCAATTTGTTGTTCAAGGACTCTCTCTGTTGCTTATAAATTTCACACCGTAAACCCATCAGACTTGCTTTTTTAGATTCTTCTTCCTGCTACATTCCTTTTATACTTTTCACTACTCATTAACACCTTCATGCGGAGATTGGCAAGAACAATGAAGCAAGAGAATCGGGCCTTTTTTTCCTACTGTCCAGGACCAAACAGCAGGACCAAAACCCCTGCCTTCCTCACCTTTATTTATTTTTTTTAACTCTTCCTTTTTGGGGGAATACTTTTCTTTTTTCAGTGGTACCATGCAGCCAAGTGTTTATACAAGTACCTTTTTTTTTTTTTTTGTCTAAAAATGATGTTAAATTACATCTTGGTAGATAATAGTTTTAAAGTCCCAGACTTCCATTACCACAGATAAAAGTAGTCATACTTGTTATCTCTTATACTTTCTCTCTTATTGGCATTTTGTTGAACTATTAATTTTCTGTGGCTTTCAAATTCAAACTGGAAAGGCTGCTTCAGAAAAGCCAACATCGCCAGCGTGTCTTCCGTGCCCAGCAGGAAACATGTTCTGAAGAGTCATTTTTATTTCTAAAGGCACTTAGGATTTATTCAGGAAGTTACTTGAGCTGGGGCCAGACAGCAGAGCAGAACATCCAACTTCTGACATTTTCCAGGGCTGTGTGTCCAGAATTTGGTGACCCAGTTCTTCCCTATTGGCCTGTATTCAGCCGAACAAGCCAGGCAGGAACTAAGTCATCGGGCTTGTGAAGCATTTTTTATTTTTATTTTAAACCAAAACCACTCTTATAAAGAAAATGAAGCATTAAATATAATACACCACTATAATCTTGTATAATCTTAAAAGCTGGCAATATTGGTTTATGAAAACAAGCCCCAAAGCCAAGGCAAACAGGCCTGTGAAGCAGTCAAACCCAGGGGGAGGTGGCCCGAGGAGGCTGGCCATGTGGTCACAGCCAAACCAAACTCTCAATTTTGATTTCTGACTACACACACCTAAAAGTTAGGCTGGGGGTATGATTACTGAAGGATGGAATCAGGATGTGACAGAATGACTTCTTTTCCATACCTTCTTGAATGGTGGACAATATTTTTAAAGTTAGAGAAAAAACTAAATAGAGTAGTTGAAGAGAAAGATATTTTCTGGTAAATACACGTAAGTGTTCAGGGTTACTCACTGATTTAGAACGCGTAGCTTAAGTGTATTATGTGCCCAACCTGGTCCTAGATGAGAGACGGTACGCAATTTTTTAATTTAATCTTTTTTCACTTGTGAGGTCTGTATTACTATCTCTACTGCACGTATGAGGAAACCAAGTCTCAGACAAGTGTGAAAAATTGCCTAAACCCACATAACTAGTAAGAGTTGGATTCAAACCCAATGTGTCTAACTTAAAACCCCAACTCTTTCTCATATATCATAACGCCTTAAAAAATAGGAAGAGGCAGGTCTTAATTTTCCAGAACTCACAATTTGCTTGAGGAGAGAAGATATGTTTGTACATAAGTAGAGAACAGTTTTATATTTATAAAAAGTATAAATCTATTTGCGCGTGAGACTATAGTTTGAGCACTACGAGAGAACAGAAGAAACACTATGCTGCTTCTCAGAAGGTCAGCAGGTTGTCCCTGTGCCCTCTCCCGCTCCAGCCCTTCTTCCCCTGGCCTTCACACCCTCCGAGAACCTAGAGACCCTCAGATGCGTATGTCCCCAGCTGTCGCCACTCCCTGCCCTAACTCAATCAGCTGTCCACCTTCGCTAAGCTGTCAGTGTACACTCTTCCACAGCCTCCTTTGCGTTCCTCCCCATCACGTCCTGAGCTCCTGGGTGCATTCCTGTCCCCTCTGAGAGACCCTGCTCCCTTGTCACTACAGCTGCAGTCTCCACTAAGTGTCTGTCCTCAGGCCCCGGATGTCCGGAAACTTCTAGGTTGCAAAAGCCCTCCATCACACTGCCTCCCAAGGCTAGTGCATTCGCATTCTTCAGTCTTTCTAGGTCAAGTTTCTTGAGATTCGATTACTTTATTGCCCGTTTATTCCTTAATTTATCCTATTAAAACTTCTATCCCCTGGTCCCTTCATAATTGCCAATTTTCAGTCTCTTCAGAGTTGTCAGCTTTTAATTAACCTACTCCTCCGGGTTAAATCTTCCTTTTTTTTTTTGTCATACACTATATTACTCTCTTCTCTGAATGCTTTTCCTAGTCATTTCCTTCGGCCTCAAAAATGCCGTTGTGCCCCCAGACTTTTGCCTTGGCCTCTCACATTCTCAGTATAATCGTACTTTCCCTGAACTGGAATTCTCTCTGGATATCGCACATTCAGTTCAGACTCCTTTCCTGAACTCCAGCTTCTTTATCCAGTCCCGACCCGGCGTCTCACGGTCGCTTCAAACTCAATGTGTCTTAAAAGTAGAATTCCTCACCTTAGAGTCCAGACTCCTCGCCACCTTCCCCGTGACTCATCTCCATCGGCATGACACCTCCTGCCCGAGCCCAAACCTGGAAACCATCTGGGAGACTCTCCCCGCCTCCACCTCGCCCCCTGCTTTTAAGCAGCCCCCTCCTAAAAACGACTCCTAACTCCCACTTCCTCGCACGCGGTCTAGTCCAGGCCTCTCTGTTCCGCATGGTCTTGGTCTACGGCAGCAGCCTCCTTTTATCCAGTCACTTCCTCCCACAGTCTGCCACGTCGCTTCCAGATTTACCATTATAAACCCTCCATTTTTGGAGTGCTCGTCACCATGGAAGTCATTCCTAACTCCTTAGCATAGGATACCAACCCCTTCATTATCTAGCGCATCCCCATCTTTCCAACCCCATCACTGTACACTCGTCCCCATCCCTGATTCACAGCGCTCCCGGCAATACTTGCATCTCCCCAAACTTTCGTGTTCTCCTCTGGCCCTTTCCTCCCTACATGTTGTCCCTTCTCTCCGCAATGTCCCCGCCCCCTCGTTTTCCCGGTGAGCTTATTCTTTAAGAGACATCTTAAAATTACTCTCTATATAAACCTCCTCTGACCCTCCTCAGGAGGTCCACGACTTCCTCTCTGTGCAACTGTTACGCCTCGCGTTTGCCTCTGTTCTTACCCTTGTTCCACAGGACTGTAACCTTTTCATTCTGGGGGTTGTTTTCTGCTCTAGACTGTGACCTCCTTCCGTGTAGCGAACTCAGTTTCATCCTAACACAGCTGAATTTTCAACAGCACACGCAAACATATCGAAAGTTTCTTTTTTTTACTACTAACTTTAAGGTATTCTGAAATGTTATTTTCTAAATCAGTTAATTCTGTATTGTAATAAATTCTGAATCGAATTGCTTTCTAGCTGTTTTGTGCACATATGTCTTATTTCTCTTTCTAGATGATCAAATCTTGGAGATTTTTTACTTAACTGCAAAATTATTTTAGGGTGGATGAGGTCTCTTGCAAAGCTAGATAGCAAGCCAACACATTGGAAGTATTTCCTACTGACCTTGTGATAGTTGGCTAGGAAATCCATGTTTAAATCATGAAAACAAATGCTTTTTTATGATTATTGAAGAATTTTCAAGTTTTAAGGAGAAAAATGTTTAATTTTGAGTTAATTTGTACTTGCATTTTTTTCATTTGTCAAAGATTAATATTTGACTTTGTATCCAGAGCTTTTTTTTCTTTTTTTTGGTCACTTTAAGCACCTCATGATGTAAAATTTGTATAATTCCTATCTAGGAAATGCTTGCATTAGCGTAGTCATTAATTGTTAATTTTTCTAATAAATTTAATGTACATTCCTCTGATACATGTTTTATACTATTGCATGGATGCCTCCAGATAAGCTAGTGACATCTAGAAGAAAGGATCAGGCGCTGATATGTTGGGGTCAGTCAGAGTCAGGGGCAGCCCAAGCCCCAGTGTCCAAGTTGGAGCAGGACACAGCACTGGATCTAATGGGAGGAATGCAGGAAGTCTGAGCAAGCAGGACAAGAAGACCCATATTTCAGGTTCATGGTCCAGAGACAGGGAGAGCATCCAGAGGTCCCCATGCCTGTCTGGCTATCTCAGCAGCGTTGATCAACTGCTACTGCCATACAGGCTCCTGGCAAAACCTGCCTAGAATCGAAGGAGCCATCAACTTTGCCTAGACAGAATGTGGTTGTACAAAAGATGGAAATGTTTAGGTCTTTATGGTTTTTTTCACAGTTCTAGAAAACTTACTTCAAATATTTATCCAGATGCAAAATTCCTTGGATCATTGTTTTTGAATAAACTTTATCAGCTACACTGGATCCAGGAATATTCTATAATTAGTTAAGAACCTTCATTTTCATTCCTTTCTTCCTTCATTTATTAATTTCTGGGACTTGGTCCAAATCTTATATAAAACATACACAGAAAGAGAAAACAAGTGGCCTCTTTATATAAACTAATCAAGAAGGAAATGAAGCCACCCAAATGTAGCCTATGCCGTCTGTAGTCTGTGATAAATAGCAAAACTACAGTCATGTTTTTTCTTTAAATGTTAACTGTAAAATATAAAATCCTTTTTATTAGCAACAGATGTCAAGAATGCTTATTAAACACCATGGTTTATTAAATAACATCATTTTAGACTGAACTAGTGAAGACTATTTTTTTGCATATAGGTTTGTCCAAAATTATGTGTGACTTACCACTTCTAGCCAAATATGTGAACACAAATATATGTATACCAAAATTTAAATTTAGAAGTAGAAAGACTCATACATCATGGGCTAAACTGAAACATTTTTAATTCTACAAAAGCAGATTTTCATTGGACTCCTATGTTTAAATTTAATGAGATTTTTATACAGTACTGAAAATAAGCATTACTTTTCATATGTCAGATCTAAAAGAAATCAGGGAAGATAAAATAAAGAGTAGATTTTAAATTATATATCCTCGTTATTCTTTTTAGCAGCTTTTTCTTTGGCTTTCACAGAAAAGTTATTTGTGAAGAAATCTGTTACCTCTGTTTTTCTCCAGACCCCGCCAACTCAGAGTCACTACAGCTGTTTCTCAGCCTGAGTCAGAGAACGTGTAGCTGTGGTAATTAGGTAGGAACCATTATATAGCGTTTTTGCAGAAATAAAAAGTTTTAGAAACGTCTCTGAAAGGCCATGCTTGGAATATTTCGAATCCAATGTAAAGTCAATGATGAATATTAGTGTAGTAATTAAGGAACATTATATTTTCATTTTTTTTTTTCTTCATGAACTAATACTTGGTTGAACTTCCTTCCTTGGCAGGACTCTTTGAAGAGACGCTGGAATTGCAGATTATAATGCTTTCAAATATTTCTTTTTCTCTTTCATTTTTACATATTGTTTGCACATGATCTATTGGGTAGCTAGAGCTAGCATGAGAGGGATTAGGAAACATTTGGCTATTAAAATCAGCCTTAACTAATTTGGGCCAAAGTCAGTGTGTAATACTCACAGCCCTAAACTTGTCCAAGGAAATCAACTTCCTAGTGGTTATCTGGCGATTAACCTTATATTCATTGCTCCTTAGACATTATTCCGTAATGTTTAAATCAAGGTCACCACTGAATATAAATATATGGAGTTTGAAACCAGCAGGTGTATTGCGAACAAAGTAAAGAGCAAATAGTAAAAAGGCTTACATGTTTACCCAAGAGTTTATTTACTTTGGGATTTTTATCTGCTGCTTTGGCTTTAAAGGTTTACGAAAGGTTTACTACGGGGCATTAGAAACAAACGGGCCCTTTGTGTTTCAGGAACAGCAGGTGTTGAAACAGCTTTCTGGTTTCATTCGGACAATGGTTGTTAATGTATTTATTGACCTGACTGATCATCCTATGCCCCAAGGGCCGCAGCCTCCCAGTAAAAAATTATCTGGATGTTTTTATGGCTTTCTAGTGTTGTTCTGTTCACCTAATGTGTATATTCATCTATGTGGCAAAAGATACATGTCTGGGCAAATTTGTTCCAAAAAGCAATTGCATTCAAATGCAGCTCTATAAAACAAATTCCTAAGATGTTGTTATTCTTGGACGGGCAGTGTGAACATGGATTTGTAATTACTATGGCTTTAGAAGTATTAGACATTTAACACTTTTGGGAAGATCTCACCAAATAAGGCAAGCGACTCTTAAACATACTTCAAAGGAATTTACTAGGATTTATACATGAGCTAATTCTAGCAGTTCTAGAGGTCCTAAATCTCCACTTTGGATGATTTAGCTGCCCACAGCCATCTATACGACAGAGAGGAAGAGTCAAGCACCCAGCATGGTGCTAGAAATGTGTTTTTCTGTGTATTGACTAAGCACCCAAGAAATATTTACTGAATAAAATATCCAGAGGTATTACTCATTGGTTGTTTAGAGACATTTAATTTAACTATACCTGCATCAGTAAAGACCTTATCCCAAACTCTGCTCCTTGCGTTCCTGGAGCGGGCTGTCATCCCATGACGACTTTAGTGGAGTATAAAGGATTATCTCCAAGTTAGAAGCAGTTTCCTTATTATCTGCCCACAAGTCCCATCTCAGAAATATTCTATCATCGTGTTCTATTTCTGAGGTCTAAAAGTTCCCACCTTATTATTTGGATTTCCAAACAGAGAGGTGTGAAGCGGGAGCAGTGGCAAGTTAAATATATAGAGTTGCAACACAATGTGTGAATTGGGTGATTTCCTCTGTGTCTTTCTTTAGTTGTGTAAAAATATACGTAGCATAAAAGGTATTATCTTAGCCATTTAAAGTATACAGTTAAGTGGCATGAGGATATTTGCACTGTTGTGTAGCCGTCACCACCTCCATCTCCGGAAAGCTTTTCATTTTGCAAAACTGAAACTCTGTACCTGGAAAACAATAACTCCCCATTTCCCCTGCCTCCCCAGTACCTGGCATCTAGCGATTTTTAATGAAAATAATTATACTAAAATATCGCTGTATATCTGTAAGGAAAACTATATTCACTATCACATTCATTAATGTTTTAGAACTGACATATGACGTAAATATATATTGTATATTCATTGTTTGCCTCATCGATTTTCCTGGGAAAGGAGTGTCCTCGCATTTCTGCTTCTAACCTTCATGTCCTGTTGAAATGGTTACAGACATTAATGGTTTATTTTCAAACTTCACCAACAGCTTTGAACTTAAGTAATATATTACAATATAATTTTTTTTCAAAGTCGATCATGTTATTCTTGATGAAAGCAGTGTAATTTTGAGATATTAAGAAAGTTGTAATTTTTTTTCACAGGTACCCTCCAACAAACGAAGCAAGGAGAAAGCAGGTAAGTCTCCTTACTGAAGTATGTCTCGCTATTCGTGAATAGTCCTCATGCAGCCATATCGTGGGCTTAATATCCATTTTGAACAATTGATTTCCCACAGAAAGACATTCCTTTGCACGACCAGCCTTTATCTCAAAATGTATACTATAGATTAAGAATTAAAGAAAAGATTATACCTATACCAAAACAACTGCTTAGAAGATGAGTCCTCTTGACAAAATGAAGGGTATATTTAGAAATGTTCTGTGTAAAGCAAAACGTTTTACGTCTTAATTTGTCGAATTTGTTAGGTCAATGACTACATAAAATAACAGCTAACAACAACCTGAACCGCCACTTCTTACCAACTAGTTAGCAGCCGTTGCTTTATGTAAACAGTTCTTTATTTGAACAGCCAGAGTGGACACATTCTGAATGTTTTTATTTGTCTTTATTTCAAATGGTCACTTGAATGCTTACACGTAGAAGAAAACTTTTTTGTGTGGCTCCACTATGCACATTCTTCATATCTTGAACATTACATGTTTCTGAGATTATCCAATGCAAAAATAAAGCTGCTTTTCTCTGAATTTATATCTTTAAAGTCTGGTTTTGAAATAATTTTATCAAATAATGCCTCTAAAAAACAGTACTCTAATGCTGCCCTTATCTGGACTGATAGCCATCATTATTTACATTTTGAATATCCCTTTGCTTTAAACTCTTGGAGAACCAGTTTTAATTCATTATTTAAAAACCCAAGATCTCAGCTTCAGTTCAAATTAATATCAGCGTTGGATCTCTGTTCTTCCATTTCTTGGGAAGATTTGCAAAGAGACCATTACATTGGACCGCCAGGCCATGTGACTCGATGCAACTTAGTCATGGATGTGGCTTTAGTGCGTGTGCTGGAGCCACTAGCTGTACCACGAAAATCACCAAATGGAATTTGCTCCTGCCGTTCTGTGAAATGGCATCAAATAACCATGGTTTTGTCCATGCCCATTTTATGCTTAACACTTTAACAATATGCTGCCGAGCAAGGGCTCCCTGCCTGATGTGTGTGGGAGATAATACTATGGATCCAGCTTTGGAGAAGACAAAAGCTTTCATTGTGAGGTTGATTGGCAGGGAGACAGGAGGCAAAGCTCAAATCCGCCTCCCCCATCCAAGAGCAGGGGCGGGATTCATGGGTTTCAGCACCCGATCTTCCTGGACAACGGACCCCTTGCTTCTGAAAGGGTTCTGACATTCAGCTTCTGGTCATGTGCTGGTCCTCTGGGTCCATGGCAGGGGCAGTTAAGAGTTCACAAGTGTTAATTGTGAGTGGTGTTCACAAGTGTAACTTATGAGTGGTGTATCTAAGATTTAAACTTTGGTTCTGGGTCTTGTTATAAACAGGCTAGGACCAGTTCGAGCTGGTTCTGTGGTTACAGATCCTTTCTTTTTGTTGTTCATTCTTCAATCTTGAGGAATAAGGGTGACGACCACTTTA
>NW_006438867.1:5166649-5173438 GCF_000325575.1 Pteropus alecto
CCTGCTGATGGGGACAAAGTAAGTCAGGAAAGGCACAAAAAAGAGTCAGTAGAATACTAGGACTATACAAGCATCACAACCAGGAAACTAAAACACACTGTTTAAACCCAAAAGGAGCAAGTTAAGATAGACAGTTTGAGGCTTTACTGGCCTGGTCTGAGATCTTGGGCGGGAGCGGTCTGCTTAGAGGTGTCCACATCCTCCCTTCCTGCCCAGGTGAGGTCCCAGTCGTCCTGTTTCTTTTGAAAAGTAACTAACCAGAAGGCCTTCATTGGGTCCATTTCACTTAGGTTGTAGCTGACCCTCAGGGCGTTGGTTTTTCCGAATCTTGAGGAAGCCCCATCTCCTGGGCTCACACAATGTAAGTGAACATCTGTAGGAAACTTTAACCAGCCAGAAGCACACTCAGGTATGGAAGATGTAGTGGCACCTACAGACTGTACACATCTTAGAGTATCTAACTATTTTACAATACGATCATTTTCAAGGCTGTAATAATATTTGGTCCTAAGGAAGGGTCTCCTGTATGCATTTCATAAGGACTTGGCTGGAGCCTGCTTCCAGGGGCTACTCTTACCCTAAGCAAGGCAGCCAGTAAGCCCTTATCCCAACTTAGGTTGGGACATTCATCTTTTCAGTCTTTCCCGTGGACTGAGGCCTCCATGAAGCAGGTAATTTCCATTGTGCTCTGATGGCCCAGCATCTTCTCAGTCTTTCTTTGGTTGTGCCCTGTAGGAGTACCATTCAGCAATATTGTCATTTCATATTAATCTCTGGATTGTCCCATTCAAAGGCAAAAAGTTCCTGAGACTCAGGACTTAGGGATATACAGTAAAAGGCATTTTTAAAGTCCAGAACTGTAAACCAGCTAAAGTCTCCAGATAAAGTTGTAAGCAAAGTATAAGGATTTAGGACCACCAGATGTCCACAGTTTGGTTAATGGCTCTAAAGGAGGCCCTGGGCACCATCGTGCCTAGTGGCTATCAGAGAGTTGTGGCCATTGGCGGGAGGTGTTGAAGCAACTACGTTTCCCTTCTTGCCAAAGAAGGTTGGGACAGTCCCTTCTTCCTCTGTCCTTCCTCTCTACAAAAGGCACGTACTTGTGTTCCAACAGATGGATGGCCTTTTTGGCCAGGTAGTGGGAGTCCCAGGGGTCTTAGCCGTGGTCATTTGTTCTTTCCTGCAGACATCTCATTGGGTCTTGGCTGGTCATGGCTGAGGGCTGCTGTGAGCAGAGTAGCTTGTTGTCTCATGTCACATTGCTTCTGGCTTTCCTGAAATTTATCTCAGCTGTTAAACACTTTAAAAGCAACCTCAACCAGTTGAGACATTGGCATCCCCAATCCCCTTTCCAGTTTTTGTAGCTTTTTTTTCCTTATTTCTGGGGCACTCTGATAAAGTTTACCTTGACAAGTCTCGTGTTATCTGGGCGTTCTGGATCAATATCAGTATATTGTCAGTAAGCCTCAAAAGCCCTTTCAAAGAAGCTGGTTGGGTTCTTTCTGGGTCCTTGCTGTACTTCCTGGATCTTATTCAACTCTGGTTTTGAGACCCCTTTCTCAAACTTTCCTCATGATGGTTTATGAGGCAACCTGAGTTATTGGGGTCCCATCTGGTTCTGTCCGGAACAGCCTGCCCTGGAGTCCTGATCGGATTGTTTGGTCATAATTCATGGAGCCTTTTGGCTTCTTGGCGAGCCTCCTCTGATACCCTCCTATGCTCCTCCGACGTGAGGGGGGTATTCAGAGGGCCTGGATGTCAGTTATGATGATGATGGTTAGTGAGAACAGAGATGAAGGGAGTCCCCATCTTTTCGGCATCATCTCTGTAAGGTGGCATGTTTTTCTTCCAGTTGCATAGATCAGAAGTAGAAGAGGGGGAGGGCTCATACTCAAATCCCCCAGGTTGGCCACGGTCATCTAGACCTGCAGGGACCGTCTCAGTGAATATTGCCCTGCCTGAGGCAAAGTACCCTCCCCCCGCCCCCATCTGAACTGAGTTCTCCAGCGAGTCCGGGAGCAGGAGGCAGTTCCTTTCTGGCCATCTGGCAAGGAGAGGTACAGGGCTGGGCCCGGGCGCGGGGAGACTGTTGCTGGAAACCCCCTCACTACTCAGTAGGCTGTCCGGCTTCGCAAGGCCAGGGAACCACGGGAGGCGCTGAAGGAGGCGCCCTATGTGGTAAATCGAGGTCGTCATTTGCTTTTGACTCAGGCAAGACAGGATTCTTCTGTCCAAAATTTTACATCTCTTTTGTAAATTTTTATTCTCATAGGAAGACAAAAAGGGTTGCACATAGGGGATTTCATCCAATTTCTCCTCTCTTTTGCAAAACAGGTCTAATTGTAAAGTTATATTCCCAATTTGGGGCCCTTTCTCCCCTGACTCCAATTGACGTTGGCGCCTGGCAGTGTGACAAAAGAAAACCACTTTCCTCTTATTTAGGATCAGAGCTAAATATTGACCAATTCTGAAGAATACAGCCCAAAGGACTGCAGTCAGGTATACTATTAACATCCCCCATTTTGAAAGGGTTCTTCGGGATGATTGGATCAAAATGACACGGAACAGATTCGATAAAGTTTTGCTGCGCTCATCCAATGGTTAACTCCTATTCACCAATTCTTAACAGATAAAACAGTCAGACAAACAAGACCTCCAAAACCCTGGGACTCTAACCCGGGTTTCGGGACTCTAACTCGAGCCTTTGAGTACCTGCGGCTGTAACCTTTTATATTGTCCCCCTTAAGGTGGCACTCTAATCCACAATCCTGCTGAGGTTTTTAGGCATAAGCGCATTTTTAACTAAGTTACTCACCCAGATGTCTGATCCCGAAGCTGTTTCTTTTCCCAAGAGTGACAGTAGCGGGGAGGATCCTGGGGAGACTTGGCGGGCAGCCGACACCGGACAGCGGGGCCCCTAGACAGATGTGGACTGGACGTCCACGAGGGCGGCAGTGAGGCCTCAAGTCTTGCTGGGGCTACCACGCCTCGGGCAGGGGGTCATAACACCTGAATCCCTTCGCGGATGCCAGAGTTGCTCCCCAGCCGGGGCTCAGTGCCCCACGTGCATAGAAGCCAATGCTATGGCACGGCTTTTGAGAAAAAGAAAAGCTTTTGTTGCAAGGTGGACCGACAAAGTGACAGGAGGCAAGACTCAAGCCTCTCCCAGGCAGGATTAGGGGCAAGATTTAAGGGGTGCTAGCAACGGGTCTTCCTGGACAGTGGGCTCTTTGCTTCCGAAAGTGTTCTGGCTGTCAGGTTCCATTAGGGGGAGCAGTGCAGGGTTTGCGAGTGTTACTCAGGAGCAGTGTATCCCGGGTTTAAACTTTGGTTCTGGGTCTTATTAGAAAGAGGATAGGACCAGACCGAGCTGGTTCTGCAGTGACAAATACATAACCCTCAACTACTCAACACCTAAGTGAGAAATAAGCAAAGCTCTCTCTTAAAATCATATGAATGTGTCCCAATAGTAAATTATGCCATAAGTGGAACCTTCTGTTCTGCATTTTTCTTGTTGAAATTCCAATCTGAATTTAAGAAGTTGATATTGCATTTACGTCAGCAAGGAATGTGCTTCGGTCCAGAAATGACCAAATGAGGGATTTACACAAATGAGCAGCATGTGAAGGGTTTAGACAAAGTGTTCCTTGGAGACTGATAACTAGAATGTTACCTTTTTTTTTTTTTTTAATCATAAGCATATTCAGTTTGTTGTAATTAAAGGATATTGTCCACCATGTAAAAGCTCCAATCAAGAGAATAAATAAGAAATAATCATAGTTACCTCCTGGCCAAAAATCACAAGTACTTTTCTGAGAAATCTCCAATGAGGACATTCAGCTCCAGTGACTCTGATGTGGTGAAAAGTGCCAGATTGGATGTCGAATTTATCTAGGAACATTCAGATGTCATGCAGTGGGGGTTCAGCTGACCAGAGACTGAGTTTTCAGCTGCCAATCTACTCGGCCAGCTAGTGTTTCATTTTGACAGACAAAATTGAATAGGCAAGCAGGCCAGCAGAAACTAGAAAAGAGTCAAATTTTCACATAAATATTTATGGAAAGCACTCTGGGAGTAGGAAATATTGGTGAAGTATGTCTGAGAACAATTTTTCTGCACATGTAAATCAGAGAATTTTTGAAGCCTAATTTAAATTTCTATGCAAATGTAAAACGCTCCATACGTTTAAGTTTTTTCAATTATCGTCATCTTATTTTTATCTCTCATCTTTCAAACTAAATTATTTTCACAATTTAAATGTGTAGTGGCCATTCCTTCCCGCTGTTTGTAAAATGTGAAGTCGACTCTCCTCATTTTGAACTTGGCTTCCCATGATCGCATCTTCCCCACCCCCCACTCCCCCAAAAATGAAATCGCCACATTTATTTTCCTTTTATGTGCCTAGAAAATGGCAGTGAAGTGTCCTATGAAAGAGGCAGGGAATGGCCAGGGCACTGCGATGCCAGACTGGGCTTTGTGCTTCAAAGGCATACTATTTGTTTTTGAAAACAAAAGATGTATTCTGTTTGTAATCGCTAACAATTCCTTGGGTTTCCCGCTTGATTTTTAAGCTGTTAGTTTCTTTAAATCTCTTTTTAAATGCCACACTGCATTATAAATGATGACACTTAGCGAATGTGGCATTTCCACATTTACACCAACAAAAGAAATGTATCACAGAAGAGCATACGATACATGTAGTAATAGCAATAAAACACGAAGGGCATCCATTTGCTTTTCTCCACGAACTATCGGAATGTAGCTTTATTCACATTAAAAAAAAAAAATCATCTCTAATTTAATTTGACCTACACACCTGCCCATCTCATTTCACCCATTTCTCAGATTTCTCATCCTATCACCCACACATTCACTAGACTATGAGATCTATAAGTAATTAGATATAACACTGAAATAGAGCTTAGAGAGTCCTCTTTCCTAAAGATTTTCTCACTTCCCTGGTAATTCTTCAAAAAAGAAAAAGAATATGCTCTTCACTCATTCCTTCCATTTCACGTTCACATTTTGTTAGCAAATCAGCACAACAGACTTTTCATTTCAATCCAAACAAGGTTAGAAGGAAAGAGTTCCTCCCTGAGCACTTGCTGCTATGCTGGGGACCCTGGGTGTTGTTCTGCTCTATAAGAAGGTTATTCAGTGGAATAAAAGTCTGTAACATTTGCGGTTGATTTCAACCACGATTTCTTCTTGACGGGAGTGTCCAAGGGCTTCTCTGTCTGTTTTACCAGATGTAATCTGGCGATCAGACTGGAGAGGCCACTCAGTGTATACAGACGTGAGGTGTAACATGGCGTAGGAGGAGGGCGTGAATGGGACCCCGCCTCACTGTTTCTTCTGGAAGGTGATGCCTGATGATTCTTCCTGATGAGATAAAACTGCCTGAGCCACAGTTTCCTCTGGTGTCAGTCACTGGTGAGGGATAAGGGCGGAGCCCAGCGTTAAGTCGTTGTTACTGCTTTCAGTGGTAGATTAAGAGAGTGTGTCACTAAATAAACACATGTTTTCCTAAGCAGTTAAAACTGTCCACAGAGACCAAGAGATCTTGGCCTAGTAGTAGAAGAATCTACTATGATAATAATGGAATAAAGTCTCCAAATTTACACCTATCGTGCTGCTTTCTTTGTTAGATAAAAAGTCGAAATAGAAATAAACGGTACATATATATTATAATATGGTTTTCTTAATGGAATGAAGACTTTATTTTTGAAAAGTGAATATAAATGTTCATAAACATACAGATATGTAAAAAATTAACCCAGGTAGCTATGGGTGACTTAATGTGTCATTAAATTCAGTTTCTCATCATATTTATTTTTCATGACTTCCAATTTGTAAATAAGAGACTAAAGCCAAATTTCATCATTACTCACTATCAAGAACATTTGGATCATGCACTAATATACTGCCCTTTGCTTACAGTATATATTTCCTTCAAGATTGCCTACCTTTTTCTTCTATTTAGAAAACAATTTTAAAGTCTAAGTAAAATAAGATCACATCTGAAGAGATCACTTACTTCTTTCACTCAGTAATTTCACAGGGGCAGCAGAGACGACTCCTCCAAGAGCAGCTTCAAAAGGGGCTTAATGGCCATAGCCACTCATCCTTCCTGCAAGCACTGTAATTGCTGTCCGCCTTCTCAGCTTCACTGTGTTGTGGCGTTCGTTAGGCCCATTATCAGCAATACGAGGGATCTGCCACACACGATTCACAAGAGTTAGAGATGTAGAGTATGTGCGAAGTCAAAAGTATGGCCAAAGCCAATGATGATGAACAAAAGCATATACTACGGAACATCCATATTCTTCTCTTTTATCAAATGCCCAAGCCCAAGAATTTCTTGGCACCCCTCACCAATCCCAATCGGAAATTATAACTTCGTTTTACTTTATCAACTGTTCGTTGAACATCTGCTATGTCCTTAGCCCTCTGCAAGGCATTAGCAACACAATGATAAATAAGATAAAGTTATTCTTCATTCAAGAAACTCACCTAACTTAAATCCTCCCTTAAGATTTCTTCAGTGAAACCGGAACTTTTCAATAAATGTTTAGTGAAATTTACAGTAATTCACTAAGAGTTTGAAACTGTAACTTCATGTGGCTACACCAAGGGGGACAATTACCATCATGTGGCAGTATGCCCACACGAGGCAAAACGAAAGCATCCAAGTGTGCCCAGAGAATCCTTCCTTCTGTTTGATTTTAATTAGTGTGACTGTCTCTCTTGAAATGCAAATCCCACATAAAGCTTATATAAATCTACTTA
>NW_006438867.1:5173449-5219072 GCF_000325575.1 Pteropus alecto
TTCCCTCTACTTTGAGTTGTATAGTTTATCATGAATACTTAGTTACAGCCCTGCCAGCTGCCGAGTTAAATACAGATGGGGGAAGGAGAGTGGTCATTATCCACCACTCCTACCCCATGCAGCTGGTGTTTGAGTTTTCCAGGGCAAGGCTTCCCAAACAGCCACCAATGAGCCCCAGATAGCAGGGAGTCATGGGAATGGCCGAACCAGCAAATACGCAGTTTGTTTTCCATAAAGAATTCAGATGACTTTTGCATTTCTGTTCCCTCTGTTCAGATGCTCATCCCTGATTCAGCATGGCTGTGTCCTCTTCATCCAGCCTAAATACCACCTGCTTTGAAAAGGCTTCTCTCTCCACTCTATCTAAAGAGGTTGGCTCCTCCCCCCACCCCCTAGTTTCTGCCTCTGCAGTCTCTTTGTTACCTTCACAGCACTTGATGGAATTTGTCTTTTTTTTCCTCCTTCCCTCCATCCCTTCATTTCTTCTTTCTTTCCCTTAGGCAGGAAAGTTCGTGTCTTGATCATTACTTTATTCCTTGCTCCCCGCAGACTGCAAAAACGTTTGCAGACTAATGAGTCCCCGAATGATTATTGTATATTATATAATTATGTGCCATCCAGAAAAGTATATGTCAATTGAGTTCGTCCAGTGGCTTTGTGACTCTCTTGGCAAATTGGGTAAGTCTGTGATGTTAGAGGAAGACAGATGATCAGTACTTGTTGAGTTTCAGTCAAGCATGATGGTGCATTTTTCACAAACATTCATTTAGTCAAGCCTCAAAACAACCCTGTGAGTAGCAGGTATTATCTTCATTTTATACATATGAAAAGGCAATTGTCAAGGAGGTTAAATTTCTCAATGAATGTCTGAGTTTGAATTTAAACGTGGTTCTCTTTGACTTTCAAGACCATCTATTTTTCACTAATCAAATACTTTTTGAGACTAGTGGGAGGTTTGCTAGTTGCTACCGCTTGTCCATCCATAAATCCCAACCACTGTATTTTATGTCTTCACAAACTGGTTAAGGAGGCATGATGACTCCTTACAGGGAACCCAAAGAAGAAAAAGACAGTGTCTTCCCTCAAGGAGCTTACGAGAGTAAACAAACAGAATTCAGGGACACAGGCAGGATCCTTAAAATGGAGGAAAACAGTATTTCTGCAAATATTATTAATGAAGCTTTTTTAAAAGGTCTCCTTGTAAATAGTAACCTTTTATAAGAGAATGAGTTCCGGAGGCCAAGCCTAAGCAAAGCAAGAGGTTGGTCGCATCGAAGCTGTTGCTGCGTCCACAGTGCCTTCGTGCGAATGGGGACCTGAGTGACCCCTAACCGTACAGACGAGTCGGTACCTGTCTCTCCCTTTCATATCTTCTAGGAAATGACGCAGGTTCTTCTAGAGAACAAGAGACCTTGAAAGGATGAGATCGTGGCCAGAGGAGCAGAAAAGCAGAGGGCAATTACAAGAGTTAGTAGTTAATTTGTTGGCAACAGGGAAAGAACATTATCTTGTTAAAGAATCCTCCGATATACTCAATAATTTCTTCAGCCAGAGACACGGAAGTGTCCATTTGTTTTGTTGTTCATTATCATCTATTGCAAACAATAGACCTTCGCTGAAAACCATCCTTTTAGCCTTACATCTCCTTTGTTTCATAATCTGAAAGAAAAAAATATATAAATTTTCTATTCAGTTAACAACACGATTTTATCTTCTTATCTGTTATCTGAAAAAAGGTTCTCTCTTCTTTTATGTATAGCATATTGATTTCTTAAATAATGTAGATTTAATGTTGAAAATAAAGTATTATTTCATTTTGAGGTTCTACAATATATATACATTTTGTAAATCAATTTGAGATTAGCCAGTGTTTATTTTTATTCATGAAACAGCCTTCTCTGTGAAAAGTACATTAAAGAGCATACCAGAGTTAAAAGGCAGCCATAATTTTTCTTTTAGAGTTGTCTTTATAAGGATGCTATACTCAAATATATAATCATAAAATTATCATTCATACACCATTATTTTCATTGGAATTTTAATATAATGTAGTCTCATGGAAATTTAAATCAGATTGGTTACAGCATTACTACAGATGAATAACTTTTGATGTATATTTACCTCTAGAAACTAATTCAGTCTTCGGGAATACTGATAAGTCTGATGACTGCATGTAGGTTCGAGTTGTTTTATGAAGATATCCTTTATTCTAAGCAACCCTGCAATTATCCTGTTGAAATGTGGACACTTTTATCCCTCATTGTCCTAACTCGAAGAACTGAGCATATTCTTAAAAACGAACAAACAATAGTTTGCCCTGAGTAGTATAAAATGATTAATTTTACAGAAATTAATCATTTTATACTACTCAATTAAGTCCCACTAATTTATAGGTGATTTCTTATATTAACATCCTCCTCTGACAAAGGCACGAATATTCCAAAATTACATTAGAATATGGGCGCCACTACCAAAAGCTAGCAGTAACTGTGGTTCCTTTTCTCGCTCTTCTGTCTCGGCATGGGAATCTTCCAACCCTGGAAACATGGCACTACTCCTTCATTTGCCGGCACTTTAATGCCCCACCGTTGTTCCCCGGGCATACCCTGCTCTTTCATACCTTGGAGACATGCAAACAAGATTTTCCCTGACTTCTCCACCTGGCAAATTACTTCTCACAGCCAAGAGGCAGAGCAGAGGCTAGCCCCTCTGTTGACTGTGCTAATCCCCCAAGCAGAGTTAGCCAGGCATATGGCACTCCGTGATGCTCTGTGTCATGGTTTCTATACAATTCTATAACTTCCACTGTAAGTTCCTTATGAGCACGAACCAAGACTTATTCTTTGCACCCCTGGTGCCTTGCCATATAGGACACCTTTGGTGAAATGAATGAAAAAATGAAATAATTATTCATTTTACATTTGTAACAACCATGTGAGGTAAGCAATATAGTAAATATAGTAATTATCTTGATTTTATAGAAGCTGAGGATAATAGGTGTTAAATGATCTGTCAGAGTTTATGCATCTATTAACTGGTAGGCAAAACTAATATTGAAATTATCGAATAATGTTTCTAGTACACTAAGTATTAATTGTAACAAATTTTTGGTGGAGTCTTTAGGGTTTTCTATAGGTAGTATCATGTCATCTGCAAATAGTAATAGTTTTACGTATTCTTTTCTAATTTGGATGCCTTTTATTTGCCTGATTGCTGTGGGTAAGCCTTTCAATATTACATTGAATATTAGTGGTGATTTGGGGGATCTTTGTCTTGTTCCTGGTCTTAGAGGAAAAGCTTTTAGCTTTTCCACACTGAGTAGGATATTGGCTGTGGGTTTGTCACATATATGGCCTTTATTATATTGAAGTGAGTTTCCTCTATACCCACTTTGTGGAGACTTTTTATCATAAATGGATGTTGAATTTTGTAAAATGGTTTTTTGGTATCTATTGAGACAATCATATGGTTTTATCCTTGGTTTTGTTGATGTGGTCTATCATCAAATCTATTAATTGATTTGTGCCTGTTGAACCACTCTTATACCCCTGGGATAAATCCCACTTGATTGTGGTTTATAATCTTTTTGACGTATTATTGAATTTGGTTAGCTAAAATTTTGTTGAGAATTCTTACATTTGTGTTCATCAGGAATATTGGCCTGGAATTCTTTTTTTTTTTTTTTTTGTACTGTCTTTGTCTTGTTTTGGTATCAGGATAATACTGGCCTCATTGAATGAGTTTGGAAGTATTCCTTCCTCTTCAATTTTTAAAATAGTTTGAGAAGGATAAGTATTAATTTCTCTTTAACTGTTTGTTAGACTTCAGTTTGAAGCCGTCAGCTCTTTGACTTTTGTTTGGAGTTTTTTGATTGCTGCTTCAATTTCGTTGCTAGTAATCGGTCTGTTCAGATTTTCTGTGCCTTCCTAATTCTGTCTCAGAAGGTTTTATGTTTCTAAAAATTCATCAATTATTTCTCCAAGGTTTTAAGTTTGTTGGCATGTAATTGTTTATAATATTCTTTAGTGATCCTGTGTATTTAAGTTGTGTCGGTTATAACACAACTAGTAATCGGTAATAACCTCTCTTCTTTTATTTATGATTTTATTTATTTGTGCCCTTTTTTTCTTGATGAGTTTGGCTAAAAGTTTGTCAGTTTTGTTTATCCTTTCAAAAGACCAGGTCTTAGTTTCATTGATCTTTTCTATTGTTATTTTTTGAAGGGGGGGGCGCTATTTTATTTCCACTCTGATATTTATTATTTTCTTCCTTCTACTAACTTTAGGTTTTGTTGTTCCTCTTTTTCTATTTCCTGTAGGTGTAAAGTTAACTTGTTTATTTGGGATTTTTCTTGATTCTTAAGGTAGGCCTGTGTAGCTATGAACTTCCTTCTTAGAACTGCTTTTGATGTATCTCATAAATTTTGAGAAGTCGTGTTTTCATTTTCATTTGTTTCAAGATATTTTTGGATTTTCTGTTTCATTTCCTCTTTGATCCATTTGTTGTTTAGTAACATGTTGTTTATCTCCACATATTTGTGTTTTTTCTAGTTTTCTTCTCATAGTTCATTTCTAGTTTCATACCATTGTGGTAAGAAAAGATGTTTGATATGATTTTAGTCTTTTTGAATTTATTGAGAGTTATTTCGTGGCCTAATATGTTGCCAATCTTGGAGAATGTTTCATGTGTACTTGAAAAAACTGTATTCTGTGGCTTTTTAATTTAATGTTCTAATATTATCTAATAACATTTAAGGCCATTACTTCTTTATTAATGTTCTGTTTGGATGATCCATCCCGTGACATTGGTGGGCTGTTTAAGTCCCCTACTATTATTTTATTGTCAATTTCTTCCTTTATGAGCATTAATATTTGTTTTATTATTAGGTGCTCCTATATTAGGTACATATTTACGGTTGCTATATCTTCTTTTTTGATTGACCTTTTCTGTGTAATTATGTAATGCCTTCTTTGTCTCTTGTTCCAGTCTTTATTTTAAAGACTCTTTTGTCTGATATGAGAATCACCACCTCAGCTTTCTTTTTGTTTCTATTTGAATGGAGTATCTTTTTCCACCCTTCACTTTAAGTCTGTGTGTGTCTTTCCATCTGAAGTGAGTCTCTTGTGGGCAGCATATATATTGGTCTTATTTTTTATCCATTCAGCCCATCTATGTCTTTTGATGGGAGCGTTTAGTCCACTTACATTTAGTGTAATTACTGATAGGTTTATGTTTATTGGCATTTTGTTAAGATTTTTTTTGGTTGTTTTTATAGTTCTTTTCTGTTCTTTCTCTTGATCTTTTTCCTTTTGGTTTGCTGATTTTCTATACTGTTTTATTTGGATTCCTTTCTCTTTATTTATTTTGTGTGTGTATTTTTTTGTAGTTTTCCAGTTTGTGGTTACATGAGGTTTGTATATATCAATCTATATCTATAGTAGTATATTTTAAGTTGATAAGTGTTTAAATTCAAAAGCTTTTTAAAAGCATTACATTTTTACTTCTCCCTCCATGTTGTATGTTTTTGACATTGTATTTGACATACCTTTTTGTTTTGTATATCCCTTAATTATTTATTGTAGTTATAATTTTGCTACTTTTATCTTTTAATCTTCACATTAGCTTTTTAAATGACTGATTCACTATGTTAATTCTATATTTGCCTTAACCTGTGAGATTTTTGTCCTGTATTTTCTTATTTCGGGCTATAGACTTTTCTCTTCTGCATCAAGAAAGCCCTTTAACTTTTCTTGTAAAGCTGGTTTAGTGGTGATGAATGCCTTTATTTTGTGATTGTGTGGGGAATTCTTTATCTAGCCTTTAATTAGGAATGTTAACCTTGCCAGATATAATAGTCTAGGTTGTAGGTTCCTTTCTTTCAGCACTTTAAATATTTCCTTCCTGTCCCTTCTGGCCTGTAAAATTTCTGCTGAGAAATCAGCTGATAGCCTTATGGGGTTTCCCTTGTAGGTGACTTGTTTTCCTCTTTCTCCCTTCAAGATTGTCTCTTTATCCTTAACTTTTGCCATTTTAATTACACTGTCCTGGTGTGGGCTCTTTCGGTTCATCTTGTGTGGAACTCTGCTTTCTAGACCTGGATGTTTATTGCCTGCCCCAGGTCAGGGAAGTTTTCAGCCATTATTTTTTCAAATATACTTTCTAATGTCTTCTCTCCCTTCTTTTATTGGAATAAAATGAGAATACCAGTGCACTTAATGCTGTCCCAGAAGTTCCTTATACTATTCTTGTTTTTTTGAAATTCCTTTTTCTTTTTGCTGCTCTGATTTGGTGGTTTCCACTATTCTGTCTTCCAGGTCACTGATCTTTTCTTCAGTAGTAACTGATCTGCTCCGTATTTATTTTTCATTTCAGTTCTTATATTTTTCTCTTTTTCATTTCAGTTATTCAGTATTCTTCATCTCTAATTCATTTTTATTATATTTTCTAACTCTTTGTTGAAGTTCTTTCTGAGTTCCTCTCTTCTACTCTCACATTGGCTGAGCATCCTCATGACTATTTCTCTGACTTCTTTATGAGGCAAATTACTTATCTTCATTTCATCAGAGTTGGTTTTTTTTCTGTTTTTTTTTTTTTTTCTTGTTCCTTCATTTGGAGCGTATTCTTCTGTCTCCTCATATTGTTTGACTTTCTGTGTTTGTTTCTATGAGTTAAATTAAATACCTGTCTCTCCCAATTTTAAAATTTGGTATTATGTAGAAATGGCATATGTGTTTACTGTGTGCCGGGTGGTTTTGGCAGGCAGGTTGGAATTGGAGCTGGCTTGTGTGGTGCCTGGGGCGCTGTCTGAACAGAAGCAGTGGGTTTGGGGCAGTTTAGCGTGGAGCGCATGCGCATGGAGTGCATGCATGTGCTGCTGTCTATAGTCAGCCTGGAGTCAGGGCAGGGCACCCTAGTGTGTGCGTGCTGCACCACTCTGCAGGTCACGGTGGTGTCAGCCCTGTGTGTCCGCACACTGTGCTGTGAGACCTTGTCCCGGCTGTCCACAGCCTGAGTTGGGTCCAGGTAGAGCAGCCCTGTGCGCCTGCGTGAGGCAGCACCCTGTTGGCACAGTACGTCCTGATCCTAATGAGGCTGCCAGGTAAGCACATGTGCAGTACTCCTTGTTGATTTGTCCGCTGCCTGAGCAGAGTCTGTAGGGGCAGCCCTGCGAGCCCACACACGGCAGCACCCTGTTGCTTCTACTCTTATTCTGGGTGGGGCTGCCTGGTGTGTGTACACAGGACACGCCCTGTTGATTTCATTGACAATTCAGGGAGCTGGATCTGGCTGGGCACGCTGTAGTGGCATTCTGTGGTTATGTTCTTACTCCTGGTGAGGCATCCTGTTGGATGTGCATAGCAGTGGCCTGGTGCTGGAATGCCTCAGTGTCATGTTGGACCTGCTGGATCAAGCTCCAGATGGGAGGACCCTGTAGGTGGTTGCTATGGTGCCCTCTTGTTCCTGCTGGAGCTAGTTATGGGAGGGGTGGCTGCAGGTTGGCCAGAGCACTTGAATATAGCTCCTGCCCACATTAGCCAAGAGCAGGGGGGACATAAAAGAGGGTGCTCACCAGTTGCCCCCATCCTGGAGGCGCCCCTCAGGTTTTAGAGAGCTCTTGTAGTTCCCCAGCTTTCTCTATGTGGTCTTTCTCTTGTCTTATGCAGAATCTGTTCGGTTGTCCCTCAGGGGTCTCTCAGGAGAAATCGCTTTACATACAGGTGTGCATTGGATGTGTTCATGGGAGGACACTAGCTCTACGTCCTCTCACACTGCCGTCTTGGACCCCCCTCCCGGCACACTGTATATTGAGTGTTGTTTTGCTTCTGTTTTTCAGAAAGTTTTTTCTTACTTTGATTTTAAAGTTGGTTATTTGAAAAGATAAATTACCCACAGCAGTATTGTCTAATAGAAGGATAATGCAAGCCACAAATATGAGCCAAATATGTCATTTAAAATCTGTTAACCTCATTAAAGAAAGTAAAAAGAAACAGGTGAGATTAATTTTAATAACACTTTGTTTAGCCCGTATCTCCAAAAATATCATTTCAACATAAAATAAAAATAAAAATTAGCTATGAGATGTTTCACTTTTTTATATTAAGTATTCAAAATCTGAGAAGTATTTCACACTTACAGCACATCTCAGTTCAGACTAGTCACGTTTCTAATGATCAATAGCCACATGTGGCTGGTGGCTACCGTTTTGGATAGCACACCTTATCATACTCTTTTGTAAGTCACTCTGTGATTTCCTGTTTGACATGGTCCTGTAGAGAGTGGTATTGGGTGGATTAATTCCACGTGGTGAGAGAGGACATGTCATCTTGGAATAGCTAGCGAAGATCAGTGAGCCACTAGTGTGAGTTACAGTGTCTTTTCCTCCATCGTTTTGATTTAAAAATGCTTGTAGGGATTGTCGATTTCCTTCATGCATTTATTGAAAGCACTCCTACCTTCAGCTGCAATCCAGTTTTTATGTTTGATATTTCTTAACACAAAACTAAAGAACATTGTTCTTTATAGAAACAGAACATGTGGGTGGTGGAGACAGAGAGACCTAAGTTTGAGTCTAGGCCCCTGTCACTTACTAGCCTTGTCATGAAAGGCAAGTTACTGAAATAACTGAAGTTATTGAAGTAAGTCTCATTTTACTCATCTGTGAATGTACATAACAACATACCTATTTAGCATAATTATTATGGGGGGTTATGGGATAATAGGTGAAGTATGATGCCTGTGTGTGGTTAATGCATGGTAGCTATTACTTGCCTTAATAATAATTAATAGTAATAATATTATTATTTATTTAATTGATAATGGTAATAAACAAGTTTCTCATAATCACCTCCAACTACAACTTAACATTTACTGAGTACCGAAACAATGAATTATAAAGCTTTTTAATGGTCAATACAAGGCCCTAAACTAAGACTAGAGCTAGAAGCCAAAATGTTCTAGCTTTTACGATATCAAAGCTCATTCTTTATGTGTCATTTTGAATAAGTCACATTCTGTTTCTTCATGTGTTAAACGTGAAGTGTTTTGGTACTGTGACCACTTAGCATAACCAATATTTCACAGATAAGTATACTCTGTTTACTATTCTGAAAGGAAATTTATTGATAGAAAATACACATCATTTCAAAAACCAGCATAATACCTTAAGTATAATAAATGCGATAAAAAGGAAAGTAATTCATAATTGAGTTTTTATTTGATATATAATGTTAAGCTTGACTATATTAGAAGATCATGATAAAAAATCTAATGCTTATAATGAATAGTTTGGATAAAAATATGAGACGTCATTTGGTAGACGATTATAAGAAAATAAAGGAATGGAGATGAGGGTAGAATTAGAATAAAACCAGGGTTGGAATGAGTAATAACAGATAGTCTTATAAGTGTGTGATAAAAGGCAGAAGAAAATAACCTTAATTAAAGTAATGATTACATGTCAAGACAAATTGCCAACTGTTAATATGGAGAAAATGGGAAAGTTTTATTACTTGCAAATGAGCTGGGCTTTATTCATGTATGTTGCCACAATATTTAATTCTCTGTGTTATAACGCAGGGTAGGGTAGGAACCCCAAACCTGTCTCCTTTCTTGACATTCCTACCACGTGTCAATGAGTACAGCAGTCTCATTTTTAAAAACTTAGCTAACTAAAAAATATAAATGCTTTAAACATAGATGATCATATTTAACATTTTTAAATAATTGCTAAATAAGAAGAAGGTGAAAAAAGACTAAATATTAGTCTTCCCACAATGTTCATGGTAACTTCATAGCTGGAAAATTCAGTGTGTATTCAAATCATGTGAAAACTACTTTCTGTTTGTATGTAAAATGGAGTGAAGTTCTAGTCTCAGAGAAACTCAGATAGCTTATGTGCCAGGAGATTTGAAGACCATGTAGAATGCAGGACAATTCTTCATCGTGTAGGTTTGTCCCATGACTTTCACACAGTCTCTCGACACTAGCAGGAGTTCTCAATCACTGCGGTGAACAAAAATGCACTCCCCGCATTCTTCACCCCAAGAGCTCCCTTCTAGGAGGTGGACAGTCTCCCCTGGGAACCACTGGCTTAGAGAGAAAGAAAATGCTTGCATTCAAGGCTTTCCACACATACGCACTAATCTAGCAGCATGACTCGAGGTTGGGTACCTCCTGGAGTGGGACTGAGTGGATGGACAATTGTCACCTGGTCCTTCAATTGAGCAGTGCCAACCTCGAAGTGTCCCTGGACACTTCAAATGCCAGCTGGGCACTCTGCTTGTTGGTGGCTTTGAAAGACTCTCTTTCCAAGTAGCAGGTATAAGCAAGGCTTCATGTGCCTACACTACTCTTCAAAGAACCACCACTGGATAAATGAGAATGCAACGCATGTCTGCTATTCCATTGGAATGATTACATATATGCTAGTTTTCCTTTTCACTGAGCTCTTGTTTAAAGGGAGACCACAAATTCTGTTCACTTTTTAGGAGTTTTAATGATATATAAAGGCTTTTCTTATCTATTCATAGCTCCAGGCTCACATCAAAATCAATCTGTCATTTGATAGCAATCAGCAGTTCAAATTAACTCTCAGATTCAGAAAGGATTGTAATTCCTCTTTAAAAGTCATCTTTCAATTGTGAAAGCAAACCGATTTCTCTTTTGGAAATTCACTGAAGGCAAGCTTGTCAGCCTGTCTATTTTGGGTAACATTGCAAGGTTTCTGAAAGGTTCACTTGAGCTATATAGTAGCATACAACATGAATTTAGATTTCACGTATAAAAATACCTCCCTATTGCTCATGGCCTTTTTTGGTAAGCAATTCCACACTCCCTATTTTATTGCCCATGGGATGAAACCCAGAAAACTTGCCTGGCCATCAAAGTTCCTAAGCATCCTGACCGCCCTTACCCCCAGCTACGCCTGGCCACGTCACTGGACACACTCACCTCACTCCCTCTGGCCTACACTTCACCTGTATGTCCCTTCTCACAGGTGGCACTCAGGCCAGACACAGGAGACTCCGGGCCTGCAGTTGAACCCCTACGTGGTTACTTAATCACTTCACTTTTAGACTCAATCTTTTTGCAAGCGCAAAGCAGTTAGAATAAACTGCAGTAATGTGCATGGAATGCTTAGGACATAACCTGGCACACAGTAGGTGCTCCAGAAGTGTTAGTTTCTTTCTCGTCTCCCTTTTACAGTCTTCATCTCATGATCTATAAAAACACTGTCTTTGATTTCAACCCAAATTCCACTTCTGTGAAAATTTCCGTCTGGATCTCAGCTGGAAGTACTCAAGCATTTACAGATGAAGAAATTGGGTACAGAGAAATTAACTACCTCAGGGCTTCATCACTGAGAAGTGGGAGAGCACAGATTCTAACCTAGGTAGGTCGGCTCTAGAGTCCGTGTTTTTGTTAACATAACACAGATTTTGTTAAAAATAGCTGTATCAAGATATAATTTAGGTGTCATACAACTCACCCACTTAAAGTGTACAATTCATCGGTTTTTATTAGTCACAGAATTGTATAACTGTCACCATAATCAATTTGAGAACATTCTCATCACTCCAGAAAGAAACCCCACAGCCATTAGTAGTCACGTCCCAGAGACCTTCTGGTCTCTGGCCATTGCTAATCTACTTCCCGTCTCCATGGATTTGTCTGTTCTGGGCATTTTATATAAATGGTATCATCTAATACATGGTCTTTGTGCCTGGTTACTCTCTCGCCATCATATTTTTAAGGTTCGTCCACGTTGCGGCATGTATCAGTACTCCATTTCTATTTATTTCTGAACAATATTCTATTGTATGACTCTGTTACAGTTAGTTTATCTCTTCATCAGTTTATGGACATTTAGATTCTTCCCACTTGTTGACTCTTATGACTAATGTAATTATAAATATTCATTACACTTTTTGTATAAGTATGTTTTTATTTCTCTTCCATACATACTTGGAATTGCTGGGCCATATGGTAATTCTGTATTAAGTTTTTTGAGGAACTGCCAAACTATTTTCCAGAGTGGATGCGCCAGTTTAAATTCCCACCAATACTGTATGAGGATTCCAGTTTCTCTACATCTTCGCCAACACTTATTATCTGTATTTTTTATTATAGTCATCCTAGTGGATAGGAATAATATCCGATTGTGTTTTTTGTTCGCATTTGCCTAATGACTAATGATGTTGAACATCTTTTCTTATGTCTTCCTTGAATATCTTCCTTGAATAAATGTCTGTAAAATCTCTTAAAAATAAAATAAAATAATTCAAAATTGGGTTATTTGTCTTTTTAACATGTTGAACTGTAAGTTTTTTTATTATTCTTGTATACAACCATATATAATTTGAAAAATATGTATGTTTTGAAAATTTGAAAATATTTTCTCCTATTCAGTGGCTTGTCTTTTTACTTTCTTGATGACTGAAACACAAATTTAAAAATTTTGATGACTTGCAATGTATTTATTATATTCTTATGTTGCTTATGTTTGGGGGTTGTATCTAAGAAGGCTTTGCCTAACCCAACCCAAAGTCCTAAAGATTCAATCCCCAGGTTTTCTTCTAAAAGTCTTGTAGTGTTGGCACTTGTATTTAAGTCTGTGATTGCATGGAGTTAATTCTGGTATGGTCTAACCAAGGAGTCTGACTCCATATTTTTACATATGGATATCCAGTTGTTCCAATATCACTTGTTGAAAAAACTGTTCTTTCTTCCCACTGAATTGACACCCTCGTTGTAGTTAATTTATTTAATTTCAGTACTCCTCTACCTCTGTCTCTTCTACTCCCTGCCCATCAGATCCCTTTATCCTCACGGACTACATTTTCTTCCTTAATCGCACCATGCTCTTCCATGGTTTTGTGCTTCCCTGTACCTTTCCAGCCTGTCTCGAATACAGAGCCCCATCTCGTCTGCCTGCCAAACTCCTACTGTCCTTAAGGCCAGCTCTAATGGAACCCACTTTGTCTAGTTTTTATGGCTTTACCTCCAGCACTTCTGCAGTCTTTTCGAAGATGTTTTACTTTATATACTAGATCATTATCTAGTTATTGACAATTTCTCTGCTTTTTTTTTTTTTTACTCTCATTTTCTTTCTTCAAGCACCTGGCACAGTGTCCAGTAGACACTATAGACTGAAATCTGTTGACTTGAATCAATAAAAATAGCCTTGGCCAGGAATCTTAGGGGCTATAAGAAATTCAGCAAGATCCTAAAGAAATCAAGTATTCAATAAATATAAAAGTTAATAAAATGAAAACTGCAACCCGCAGTGAAAACATTATAATTTTCTCATGCTTCTGATAAATTTCCTGTGGACTTGTCATCGCTATATCGCTGTTAAGAACAGAGAAAGCTAGTAAAAATTTTACAGGACCATAAAATGTTTTGTGAGCTAATGCGCTTTCTAATGTATCTTATAGACTGCATCACTGAGGGTATTTTAAGGCCAGATTTGTGAATGCGTAGCTGTCATTTAGTTTTTATAGCACCTTTAAAGAAGATTGAGAACATTTTAGTTGCCATCCAAGCCATTTTCAATGTATATGCCTTTGGCCCTTATTTTTAAAGAACATTTATTTACAATGGTGTTTATGAAACCAACATTATATACAACCATCTGAAACTGAGTATGGAATGCTGCAGTAAATAACAGAATATAACAATAAAATGAGAAGAAGACACTTTTTCAAGGCCAATTTTAACAACAACAACAAAAAAACCAATAGAACATTTGATGTTTTTCAAATTAGGGAGTAATATACACTTGTAAAAACCAGTGAAACAATATAAAGATGTTTAAAATTCATCTCCTCATCCCTACCGCCACTGCTAAGCAACCATTTTTAATGGGTAAGATTTTGTTCACAACATTCTCTTTTCTGCTACTAACATTTACATATCTTTAAATGCACCTTGTTTATAGGTATGTGTTGCTGTTTAACAGATTACCCCAAAAGAGGTGTGTGGGGGGGAATTATTGGTAGCTATCTTTGCAGATAGTCTACCCCAATATTCATACGATAGGATGGCCGCTTTGTTTGTTGTTTGGTCTAGATGAAATGGAAGTATACTAATACGTAACTATAAAACTCTTCTTATAATATATTATAGACATACTTATGGATCGTAAAGATCTAATTCTAGCTACCTGCCTCTAATTTCTTTATGCATATTACTCACACATATCTGATGTTAGTGAATTTTTCTCTCTTCTTTTTTTCTTGTTACATTTTAATAATCCCTTTCTCCTTACCTTCTTTCCCCAGAGTGCCTTTTCTGCTTTAACGACATAATATCTTATCTGATAACTAATGTGTTTCTTTCTAGACTTTTATTCTTAAGAGTTTGTGTCATTTTGTGTTTAACAAAAATGAGATCATATTGTATATCTTTTTACAGCTCTTTTTCCATCATTTGAAAACTTGTCATTGAAACTCAACCAAATCAACTGATGGAGATTTAGAGGGAGAGAGAGAGAATCTTTCTTTGTTTCCTTCCTTCCCTGCTCCTCTGTCTGCCTTGTCTGTCTATCTTGCCCTTCAATTCCTTTTTTTAAATTGAATTAAACATTTTATTTTGAGATAATTATAGATCCCATGTACCTTTGATCCACTTTCTCCCAACGGTAATGTCTTGCCAAACTATGGGACAATATTACAATGAGGATAATGACATTGACAGAATCAAGACAGAAAATATTTTCACTACCGTGAGGATCACTGTGCCCTTTATAGCCTTTACGCATTTCCCTGCCACCACCGCCCCACTTCAACCCCTGGCAACCATTACAGATTTTGTTTTTTGTTTTTGCTTTTCTATAATTTTGTTACGTTGAGAATGTTACATAAGCAGAATCATACAATCCTTTTTGGGATTGATTCTTTTCACTCAGCATAATTGTCTGGAGATTGATCCAGGTTGTTTGTATATCGATAGTTTGTTTCCCTTTGTTATTGAGTGGTATTTCATAGTTTGGGTTTCCTGAGAGTTTGCTTAATCATTCACTCATTGAAAGTCATCTAGGTTGTTGCCAGTTAGGATCTTTTATGAATAAAGCTGCTATAAATATTCATGTACAGGTTTTTGTGTGAACATAAGTTTTTGTTTCTTTGGCTAAATGCCCAGGAGGACAATTTCTGTATTGCACAGTAGTTCCATGTTTACATTTTTAAAGAAACTGCTGCAATATTTTCAAGAGTGGCTATACTATTTTGCATTCCCAAAATAATGACACAGTTTCACTTCATCCTCACTGGCATTTGGTGATGTCACTTTTTTAAGCCATTTCGATATGTGTTGTGCTATCCTGTTGTGCTTTTAATACGTATTTCCCTAATGACTAATGATGTTGAAATCTTTTTATGTACTTATTTATCAACTATATATACTCTTCGGTGAAATGCCTTTTCCCGTTTTTGTTCTTTTTGTTGTTGTTGTTGTTTGTTGTTGTTGTTTTGCCATTTTCTTTCTTCACTCTTGAGTTTTGAGAACTTTTTATGAGCTCTAGATACTAGTCCTTTGTCGGATCAGTGGTCTGAAAGACATTCTCCTAGTCTGTAGCTTGTCTTTTTATCTTCTCCATATGAGAGTAAAAGTTTTTAATTTTGACGAGGTCTGTAAAAGAACCAACACTTTGTTTTACTGATTTTCTTTATTGTTTTCTGTTTTCGATTTTATTGATTGCTACTCTTATTTTTATTCTTTTCCTTCTACTTGCTTTGGGTTTCTTTTACTCCTTTTTTTCCCTAGATTATTGACATGGGATCTTAGATAAATAATTTGAAACTCTTCCTCTTTTCTACTACATACTTAATGCTATAAATGTTCTCATTATCTTTAGCTGTGTCCCACAAATTTTGGTACATTATATTTTCATTTTCCTTCAATTTAATGTATTTTTTTTTACTTGAGACTTCCCCTTTGACCCATGCGTATTTAGAAGTGTGTTGTTTAGTTTCTGTGTGTTTGGAGATTTTTCTTTTACCTGCCTGCTGTTGATTTCTAGTTTGATTTCATTGTGCTTAGACAATATTCTGTATTATTTCAATTTTTAAAAATTTTGTTAAGGTTTGTATTATAATACAGGATATGACCTATCTTGGTATAGGTCCTATGAGCACTTGAAAAGAATGTGTTTCCAGTTTTTGGATGGAGTGGTCTATAAGTGTCAATTATATCTTATTAGTTGATGATGTTATTGATTTATTCCACATCCTTGCTGATTTTTTTGTCAATCATTTCTTGAAAGGAAGATATTTAAGTCTCCAACTATAATTGTGGATTTGTTTATTTCTCCTTTCAGTTAGTTATATCTGAGTTGACTTCACATATTTTGAAGCTCTGTTGATACATACTTATTTAGTATTACTATGCTTCTTGGTGAAATTACCCTTTTATATTTATATAATGTCTCTATCTCTGAAAAGTGTACTTTGCATTACACCTTATTTTATCTGATATCAATGTAGCTACTCTTACTTTCTTTTGATTAATGTTTGCATTATATATCTTTTTCATTTTTTTAATTTTCATCCTTTCTATGTCATTATATTTGAAGTGAGTTTCTGCCACTTCTATCAATTCTGCCAATTTCTGTCTTTTAACTGATATACTTAGACCATTTACATTTAATATTATAATTGATATGTTAGGGCTTATTTCTGCCATTTTATGTTTTTGTTTCCTGCTTATTCTCTCTGATTTTCATTTCTCTTTACTTTGTCCTTTTTGTGTTATTTGAATTTTTTTAAAGAATTTTATTTTTATTTATCTATAGCATTTTTGAGAGTATCTTTTTCTATATTTTTTTTTCTTTTTAAATTTTATTTTTTAATTAGAGCTGACATTCAATATTATATTACTTTCAGGTATACAGCATAGTGTTTAGAGGTTTCTATATTTTATGAAGTGATCCCCTCGTAAGTCTACTACCCACCTGGCACCATACATAGTTATTATATTATTATTGTCTATATTCTTTATGGTGTGCTTTACATCCTCATGACTACTTTGTAATACCAATTTGTACTTCTTAATCTCTCCCTTTTTTCACTCGTCCCCACAATGCTCTTCCATCTGTCAACCATCAATATGCTCTCTGCATCTATGAGTTTGTTTCTGTTTTGTTAGTTCCTTTATTTTGTTCTTTAGATTCCACAGATAAGTGAAATCATATGGTATCTGTCTTTCTCTGTCTGACTTACTTCACTCGGCACAATACCCTCTAAGTCCATTCATGTCGTTGCATTTGGCAGGATTTCATTCTTTTCTATGACTGAGTAATATTCCTTGTATATATGTACCACTTCTTTTTTTCTCCTTTCGTCCATTGATGGACACCCAGGTTGCCACCATTTCTTGGCTACTGTAATTAATGCTGCAATGAATATATGGATTCACAAGTCCCTTCGAAGTACTGTTTTGGATTCCCAGAGGTGGGGTTACTGGGTCCTTCTTTGTCTCTTGTTATAACCTTTGTTTTAAAGTCTATTTTGCCTGGTATGAGTATTGCTACCCCAGCTTGTTTGTTTCCATTTCCATGCAATATCTTTTTCTATTCCTTTACTTTCAGTCTGTGTGTCTTTCAATTTGAAGTGTGTCTCTTGTAGGCAGCATATGTAAGGGTTCTGTTTTCTTATCCATTCAGGAACCCTATATCTTTTGATTGGAATATTTAATCCATTTACATTGAAAGTAAATGTTGTTAGATATGTAGTTATAGCCATTTTTTTATTCGTATTTTTTATCTTATTTTTTCCTCTTCTTCTTAAAGTTTCTTTAACATTTCTTATAATAGTGGTTTAATGGTGATGAATTCCTTTAGCTTTCTTTTGTCTGGGAAGCTCTTTATCTCTCTTTTGATTCTAAATGATAGTTTTGCTGGGTAGTTGGTTGTACATCCTTGATTTTTATCACTTAGAATATTTCTGCCAGTCGCTTCTGGCCCACAGAGTTTCTGTTGAGAAATCAGCTCACAATCTTATGGGAGGTCTCTTGTAGGTAACTAAATGCTTTACTCTTGCTGCTTTTAAGGTTGTCTCTTTGTTTTTAACCTTTGGCATTCTAATTATGATGTGTCTTGATATGGGCCTCTTTAGGTTCATCTTTTTTGGGACTCTCTGTGTTTCCTGGGCTTGTAATTCTATTTTCTTCACCAAGTTAAGGAAGTTTTCCATCGTTATTTCTTCAAATAGGTGTTCATTTCTTGCTCTCTCTCTTCTCCTTCCAGTAACCCTATGATGCAGATATTGGTACACTTGATGTTTACCCAGAGGCCCCTTAAACTATTATCGTTTTTTTCTTCTTATTGCTGTTCTTATTGGGTGTTTTCTGCTAGCTTATCTTCCAAATCACGGATTTGATTCCCTGTTTCATCTAATCTACTGTCGATTCTCTGTAATGTATTCTTTTTTTCAGTTATTGTATTCTTCATTTCTGACTGGTTCTTTTTCATTTTTTCTATCTCTTTGTTGAAATTCTCACTGAGTTCATATACTCTTCCCCTAAGTTCATTGAGCGTATTTATAACCAGTGTTTTGAACTCCGCATCTGGTAGCTTGCTCATCTCCGTTTTGTTTAGTTCTTTTTCTGGAGGTTTGTTTTGTTCTTTAATTTGAAACAAGTTTCTTTGTCTCTCCACTTTGGCTGCCTCCCTGTGTTTCTTTCTATGTATTAGGCAGATTTGCTATGTCTCCAAGTCTTGATTGAGTGACCTTAGTTAGTAGGTGTTCTGTGGGACAAAGTGGCACAGTCCCCCTTGACACCTGAGCCGGATGGTCCATGTATGTCCCTTGTATGGGTTGTGCGTGCTCTACTGTTGTGGTTGAGCTTTGGTTTCTGTTTGCACATTGATGGGAGGGATTGACCCTCAGGCTGATCGTTTGTGAGGACTGGCCATGACTACAGTGGAGGAGCTATTGTGCAGGGGCTGACCCTCCAGAGCAGGATTCACATTAGCTGGACTCTGGTGCCCACCATATCTGCCCTTTGGGTGTGTCATTTGTGGAGGATTATAACAAATAATCTAACAGTTAAATCTAAAATCTTCAGTCAGTCAGTTTATTGAAACTATAGTCTTTCTCTATTACAGGCAAGTAAACCTACAGTACTCACAGTATTTGGGGGAAAAATAGCTAGTTTTATCCTCTCCATATTTATACAAATTATTTTATTTTCTGGTATTACTGTATTTTCTGATAGCAGAAATCCCTAACAACATTCTCATTTGACTGAAATGGTCTAATTTTTTAGAATGAATTTCCTATTAAGTTTTAAGAATCTTCATCAAATTTTAATGGTTTATTATTATTATTTTACTTAGAATTTTTATGGCTGCATATTTTTATCTTATCAAATGATCTTTTCATATATATTAATATATTATTTTATTTTTTCTCTGTAATTTGTTGGTTTTACGATTTTTAAAATTTGATTCTCTATTTTAAACCATCCACTGTATTATTAAGGATAACTTTATTGATCATAATTCATTATGATTATGATTATGCTGTTACTAATATTCTTCCTTTTAAAATAATTTCCAACATGCAGAAAATTTGCAAAAATAATTTTAAAAACTTCTGTATATTCTTTGACCAGTTTTACCTATATAATCATTACCCGAACTTAGCAATTTTTAACATTTTATCATTTTTAAACTTTTTGCCCCATTTGCTTTATTGATTGTACTTTCTTTTGTTAACTTATCCTCTGTTTGTTTTGCCAAACTAAGCAGCAATATACATATATATAATACATATATATGTATTATATATACACACACACACATACTTTATTTCCTTTTTATACACAAAGTTAGTATTCAGTTTATGCTTTTTTTGCATTTTTCTTCTATCACTTAATAAATATATACTGAAGAGCACTCCTTATCCATGACAGAGAATTCTTTATTCTTCTCCCTTTTTAAAATAGCTACATACTACTCCATTATGTCTATAGACCATGGTTTAACCAATCTGTTGCCTACATTTGAGCCTTTAGGTATTTTTGAACATTTTTCAAATACAAATAATGCCGAAATGCGTAATCTTGCAGCTATGCATATTTGTATTGCAAAGGTTTGTAAAGGGTAAATGTTACAAGTGAGATTACTTGGTCAAAAGGCTTGTGTCTATTTTGCATTCGCACCAGCGACATATGGCAGGCTTGTTTCTCACAGCCTCACCAACCGAAAGTATTATCAGGCTTTAAATTTTTGTACTCTGGTAAGAAGTGATACTTTAAATTTACATCTTTCTTTATGAGTGAAGATGAGCATCATCATATGTACATTGGATGTCATACGTACGATGGCTCTTTTGTATTTTGTGTGTTTGTGAATTATTGTTCATATCCTATGCCCATTTTTTAATCAATTTTTAGTCTTTTTCTACTGTCAAGATTTGAGAACTCTTTAAGTATTAAGAATATTAGTCCTTTATCTATAATATCTGTTGCCAGTATTTTCTCCCAGTTTGTCATCTGTCTTTATCTTTACTTATGGAGTTTTTGTCATGCAAGGGCTTGTTTTATGCATGATACTCAAAGCAACTCAAATATTGCTTTGTTTGAGTTGAATATATCGGTCTTTTCTTATTGCATGTGGACATCGGGTCAGAGTTAGAGAGCTGTTCCCCCACCTAGGTTATACAATAATTCACTCATGTCTTTTTCTTATTCCTGTATGATTTCCTTTTTTCTTTAACATAAGATTATTTTAACATGTTGCTGAATATTTGCTAACATTTAATTTTAGATCCTTGCCCCTGTATTTATAATTGGGATTAAGTGCAATTTTCCATATATTGTGCTATCTTTACTATAAAGTTATCTTGGTTTCAAAAAATAAATTAGGGTTATTTTCAAGTTTTATCATGATGAAAATTAGTTTAAATACTATTGGAATGATCCAGCTTTATAATTAACCAGAACTTGAGAGATATTTACTCATGTTTTCATTCTCTTTTATAGCAATTGGTCTATTAACTTTCCTCTTTTGTTTTGGGTCATTTAGCAATTTTCATTTTCTTAAGAAATCATTCATTTCCTAAACATTTTCAAATTTTTTGCCATATATCTGTGTATAGAGACCTATGCAGGGTCATGAGAAGCAAGATGCACCCTCTCCATGGACCATTTAATCTATTAAAAGAGGATGTCATAACATTGTTTTCTAATATTAAATATTATGACTCCAGTCTGTATTACAATCCTCCAGTGTTATTTCTCTAAGAATCCACATAAGTGGATAAAAATAGAAGGAAAATCACAAACCATAGGCTTGTTTTTTTTATACAGTGTAATATAATTTCTTTTACTCAATAAACTAGTGGTTTTGGATTCACATAAGCACATTCTTAATGTAATATTTGCCTGTGGATTTTATGATATATTAGAAATTCTAATTACAGTAAATAAAATTACTAATTATCTTAGAGTATCAAAGCATTTGTAGGAAATCAAAAAATAATGTCAACAAATGAAAACTGCTGATGCGCCTTTCTCCGTTTCTCTCTTGGAGATCCAAATACATCGTTGGCAGAAAGCCTAAGAGAAACAGTTTTATTATCATCATTAGCATTTAGATTCAGAGAATATTAGAGCTGGAAAAAAGATTAGAGATAATTAGTCTAACCCTCTCACCCCACAAACAGGGAAACTGAAACTCGACTGGGTGACTTGCTCAGTCACTATCACGCATGAGTGTCAGCGATAGCGCCGGAGGAGAAGCCAGTGTCCTTGCCTCCTGCGTCCTAGACTAATGCCCTTGCTCAGTGTCCCCTCCATGTTTTTGGGGGAAATACTCGCAGACAGAATCCTCCAAACTTCTACTTTCAATCAAAGTTCATCAGTGTACCCAAAAAGAGACGTTCCTGCTTGAAAGCAAGTACACACTTGGAAATTAAGAATTAAGCTTTGTGATGGAGTTATTTCTTCAGGATCTATTAGTAAAGCTCACTTACCCATTAGGAGCACAGCAGAAGAAACAGATCTCTTGGTCTTCGGCCTCTATTATTATCATCCTCATTGTTAATCTCTTCCATTGGCGATTTTCTGCTTTTTTATTAAAAGTTCCCTAACTGGGTAAGTTCAGATGACCTCTAATGAGAGTCTGTACTTATAAACAGCATGAAGGTGTCTATCATTTGGCTGACAAAATTTTGTTGATAATCAAATGATGGATGCATGCACCTGTTTTAGTGAAGCCTAAAGAGAACCAACCCAAAGTGAAGCTGACCATATAGGTGGTGTCCTCAGTAATGCAAGACCCACGGTATGGCCTCAGCTATTTGCCAATGGCCTTGTAAGTCACCTAAAACGATGGAAAATGCAAAATTGAACCAAAGAGTTTCAAAACACTAATGAGGCTGTCAGCTGCCTTCTGGTTTAAATAAAGAACAAAGAGAATGATCAAAATGGTGATTCTTCATCTGACACTCATAAAGACAGTGCTTCTTTATTTAAAAAAAAAAAAATTACTTTCTGAATAAGCCTATCGCTGTCTGTGCCTGCTAAAATGGAACGCTCTCCTAGCTTGACTCTGAGTAGGAGACCCTTCCTGCCTTGCTTGTGTTTTTTCAGAATATCAGCCTCACCATTGCTGAAATGTGCTCCAGCAGAGCAGCCAGCCAGGATGCCCTGGCCTTAGAGAGGTCAAAGGGAAAGTCACTTGCAGAAATGCATTGTGGGATGGGGGAGGATTCTGAGCAGTGGACGGGAAGCTGAAATCCAGTTAAAAGCATGGAATCTAAAGTGAATCTGTCTACTTCTGAGAAATAAAAAAGGAAATGGGAAAAAAGGTGTAACAGAGGATAGAAACAGCCTCTGCCTGTGACCTGTCATATTTATGCCTTTTATTCTGGAGAAAGGTGCTCATTTCCACTGACGGGAACTTACCCAGTTAGGGAACTTTTAATAAAAAAGCAGTGGTTGCTTACTGTAAGTTATCTTTCATAAAATAAATGATGTAATAAATATCATTATGTCTTGGTATTTTGAAGAATTCCAGTGTTTTGAGTCACAAATGTTGCCATGAAACCGATAAAGCCATAGATATTGTAATAATAGGACTAGAAAATTATTTTAAAATCCATATTAAACACTAAAAGTTTTCTAGGCAATTTTGATTTGTGGAGCAGCTGGGGAGGCCTGGCTAGGAAGAACTGTCAAATTCTAGAAGTTGTAAAGAAAAGGAAACACATTCTTCCTTTGGCTGATAAAAGAGTGTCTTGCTGATGTTTTGGATTGGGGCTGGGAGATGCCACCTTCTGCACAGCCCCAGGTTGAGCAGGGACCGCAGACACTTTCTGCCAGAGGACTGAAGTGTTCGGTGTGAATTTAGAAAAAGATGACCTCAGGCAGTTTGTGACTCTATTACGCCGCACTGTTTGGGAAGATAGTTGAAATTATCTTGTTGCAATAATTTAGTTCTTTCAGTGCGGGCAGATGGTTTAACCGTCCTACACAGGGGTCCCCTGTGTTGGAAGGCTGCCCTCCAACACAGAGCGGGCAGGAAGTCCAGCATTCTGGGTGGGTGCTGCAGATGGAGAGGCCAATGACAAGTGCTTCTTTGTTACCAAAAATGAGAGTTTGGGGGTAGGAGGTAAAGCCTGATGGCTGTGCGAATTTACAGCCTTGGCCTTTTGGTTGGAAATGCATTCAGCAGTCTAATTCTAATTCTCTTGGGATATTATTCACATCAGGCGAGATGTCCCCATTCCACACTATTAGCCTCTTCAGTCACAGTGAGCTTTTTGAAGAAGGCGCATGGTACTTGCTCTTCTCTATCTGCTTTCCGCCTCTCCTTCTGCGTATATGACCATTAACATCTTCCATGACACCAATAAAGTGGGGGTGGTAGATTATCTTAGAAGATTCTCAGTAAATCACCTGACAACTACCTATCCTAGTCATATATCAGAAACATATTCCTACAACAGAGAGGCACACACAGCTATTGATTTTTATTAAGCTTGCATTAAGCACTTAGCAGAAGACAGCAGTAAATTAACAATTACCTCAGTGTCTTTCAAGTTCAACTGAACTGGCACATTAGAAGAATTCTGAGATGCTATATTAAATATACACTACATGGTGAAGGACACAGAGCAGGGAAGAGAGGAGAAAGAGAATGCTAACCAAATATACACTACATGGACAGAGCAGGGAAGAGAGGAGAAAGAGAATGCTAACTAAGATGGAAAAAATAAAACCGTAAGGAGAACGTGCTAGGAAACGTTGTGGTTCTAATCGTTGACATTTGTGAATAACACAAAGGGATGTAGAAATTCCAGAGTATTCCAGTGTATTCCTTTCTTGGTAAGGTATTTGCACTTCCAGTTAAGACTGGTAAATGTAAATGACTACATCTTATTCCCAGAAGGATGTGAGTGTGTCCCAACCTGCCATGTTCTGAAACAAATTTGGGTCTATTTAGCCAGGCAGGTACCGCGATAACTTCCAGTGCCCACAGCCAAGCACTGAAAAGATCACCCGAGTGGAGCAAACCGTACCCTCCTGTGCCAAGGCTTCTCTCTGCCAGCGCAGGGGGAAGGGCACTAGAAAAATTCACCTAGTCCGTCCTCGGCTCCATCGAATCTGTAATTCACAGTAAAATTCGTCACCGAGAAAGAACATCATGGTGCATATTGGAAGGGAGAAAACTTGCAATCCCTTCCGTCTCGTTTTGTAATTTAAGGGTCCTTTTCTTGATCCCTTCATTCATAGCCTAGTGGTTAAGAGCACAGATCCTGGTGCCACACTGAGTTCGTACTGTGGCTCTATCACATACCAGCTGGTGACGTTTGGTAAGTTACTTCACATCTCTGTGCCCTCATATAGTTGCGTAACCAATGCCCAGAAATTTTTCGTCATGGAACACTCTGTACCTACTAAGCGACGACTCCCCTTTTCCTGTCCCCCCAGCTCCTGGCAATCACCACTCCCCTTTATGTCTCTGTGGATTCGACTCATCTGGATACCACAGATGAGTGAACTCGTGCAGTATTTGTCCTTTGATGACTGGCTTATTTTACTCATTGTCCTCAAGGTTCATCCACGTTGTAGCGTGTGTCACAATTTCCTTTGTTTTTAAGGCTGAATGTATGTACCACGTTTTGCTTATCTATTCATCTGTCAGTGGATACTTGGGTTACTTCTACCTAGTCCTTTATTGTCAAGTAGCTAAAATCTTATGAGACAAAGGTATGACGACATATACCCGTGGAACAAAGTTGATTTTATGCTCTCTTTAAACTTAACGATGAGGCCTATTTCCTGGAGATAAACGGTCTGACCTCGGCTTATGTGATCCCAGCCCTTCCTAATCATACTGGTCACACAACAATATGAATAAACTTACCAGGACTAAAATGTACACTTAGAAATGGTTAAGATGGTAAATTTTTATGTTATGGATAATTTACCACAATTAAAATTTTTTTCAATAAAGGCGAAAAATAATAATGTAGATTCTATGAGAATCCGGTAAGGTTAAGGAGCATTTCCTTTATTGTAGCTTTAATGACATTCTAACAATAGATTTTCTCTGGTGACTTTGCTCTGCAAGAATTGCCACCTGCCACCAGGCAATTAAGACAATGTTCCAGCCTCCAGCCGCAAGCCTTCCTAAGAAGCTGCCGGCTGTGACTTGAGCACTAATGGAGAAAATAACAAGGCTCATTTAAGCTCAGAGATAAGGATTCTGAAGCCCCATGGGGGATATGAGTAGTCTGTATGCTTTTAAAAATACCTGCCAGTACAAAAAGCATCATTTCCATCCGAAATGACAGTTTTAAATAGTATTGTTCACATTATGATTGAACTGTTTCCACCCATTATTGTGGGAAAAGTGCTCTCACAATAGGAAGAAATGACGAAACGAAAACTAAGGCAGAAGGACAAAAAGCCCAAGTGTTTCTTTGCCTTCATTCCGTTTCTGTTGGTGTCCACTCCTCACGGTGCTTGAAGCCCTTTTCCTCCCTGACGTGAGTTCCATTTAGCACTGACCGCATGACAGAGCTCTCGGGTTTTTCCGTGGTGGGGGGATAATGACCATGAACATGGCCTAGACAGGCGGGGCGCGTGGTAACCGGTCTCATCAGTGGACTCGAAGGAGGTCTGCATGATGGAGTTAGAATATGCAGATTCAGAGACCACATGCCTTTAGCCTCTGCAACCAGAATATAAGAAATTATTCCAGGTGTGTATTGTTGGCGATGGTTTCAATTGTCTAAAATGACAGTGAAAACTCATATTCTGAGGAATAATGGACTATAACATTGCCTTCGCTCAGCTTAACTGCTGTGATTTCCGTGAAGTGATTTATAGACACAGTCGATCCTCGTAATTCATGAATTCATCATTTGCGAACTCATCTCCTCGCTACGATTTGTATGTAACCCCAAAGTCAATACTCGGGGCGCTTTTGTGGTCATTTGTGGACGTGCACAGGGCAGTGGTACGCATCCCTGGCTGCCGCCGAGCAAGGCGGTGTTCTACCCTCCCGATTCAGCTCTCATACTGTAAACAACTGTCTTTTTCACGGTTTACTTAGTGTCACATTTTCACATTTTTCTGCTTTAGTTGGTGATTTTGCTGTTTAACATGGCCCACACACATAGGTTTGAAGTGCTATCGAGTGTCCCTAAGCACAAACAGGCTGGGATGTGCCTTATGGAGGAGATGCCGTGTGTTAGGTAAGCTCATTCAGGCATGAGTTACGGTGCTGCTGGCCATGGGTTCAGGTTAATGACTCAACAATACAGATTAAATACAGTGTTTTTAAACAGAGGCGCACACACACACACAAATTATGTATTAATTGGTTGACGAAAATGTTGTGACCAAATACAGGGATGTAACCCTGTATTTCTTCTAAAACAATGGTTCGGTATTCACTAATTCAGTCACTAATTCACTAATTCAGTGTGAACAGCTACTTCATAGGGTATAACTGCCGTGAATAATGAGAACTGACTATATTTCAAAAACTCTTTCTGAAAAAGACTTATGTTGCTTGATGAAAAAAACAAACATAATATGTAAAATAATAGTGTTTTTAAGCAAAATATTTCTTAGGCTATTGTCAATTGTCAGACACGTTTATATATATTAAATCGCATCCTCGGAGAGTCTTTGTTAGCCTTAAATAGTATTTTAAATTTGTCTATGTATGTCTGGGTAAGCAAAGAAATATAGAATAGTTAAGACTATAGATTTTGTCGTTATATTGACTTGGGTTCTTCCTTCTACTAACTGTGGTCCGCATGCTACAAGCTAGATGGGCAAGTTATTTAACTTGCTGGAAGCTCAGTTATCTCATCTGTATAAAAGGGAATGATAGTAATATCTGTCTTATAGGACTTTTATGAGCCTCAAACAAGAGACAAAAATTAATAAGTGTACTTCCCTACATAGAGCAACCTTAACTATGTGTTCTTCTTCTTTTCTGAATCAGATAAAATATGAGATTTGGAAGAAAATTTGTCTCTGAACTGTTCTGTATGGAGTTTGTGATTGGGATATTGGAGGTGATAGAGGAATGATGAGATAAAAATTTGAAGTTCTTTTGAAATGTTATCTCTTTTTCATCAGCCTAGCTGAAGTGAGCTGTGCTGACATCTTTGTATTTATCACTCTTTCAATAAATGTTTGTTATGTGCACAGAGCCCCGGGACTGCAAGGCTGTCTTATTACTTAACAATACTCATTTTAATCTTCTAAATCCACTGAGTTATTACTTAACAATACTCATTACTTAACAATACTCATTTTAATCTTCTAAATCCACTGAGTTATTACTTAACAATACTCATTACTTAACAATACTCATTTTAATCTTCTAAATCCACTGAGTTATTACTTAACAATACTCATTACTTAACAATACTCATTTTAATCTTCTAAATCCACTGAGTTATTACTTAACAATACTCATTACTTAACAATACTCATTTTAATCTTCTAAATCCACTGAGTTATTACTTAACAATACTCATTACTTAACAATACTCATTTTAATCTTCTAAATCCACTGAGTTATTACTTAACAATACTCATTACTTAACAATACTCATTTTAATCTTCTAAATCCACTGAGTTATTACTTAACAATACTCATTACTTAACAATACTCATTTTAATCTTCTAAATCCACTGAGTTATTACTTAACAATACTCATTACTTAACAATACTCATTTTAATCTTCTAAATCCACTGAGTTATTACTTAACAATACTCATTACTTAACAATACTCATTTTAATCTTCTAAATCCACTGAGTTATTACTTAACAATACTCATTACTTAACAATACTCATTTTAATCTTCTAAATCCACTGAGTTATTACTTAACAATACTCATTACTTAACAATACTCATTTTAATCTTCTAAATCCACTGAGTTATTACTTAACAATACTCATTACTTAACAATACTCATTTTAATCTTCTAAATCCACTGAGTTATTACTTAACAATACTCATTACTTAACAATACTCATTTTAATCTTCTAAATCCACTGAGTTATTACTTAACAATACTCATTACTTAACAATACTCATTTTAATCTTCTAAATCCACTGAGTTATTACTTAACAATACTCATTACTTAACAATACTCATTTTAATCTTCTAAATCCACTGAGTTATTACTTAACAATACTCATTACTTAACAATACTCATTTTAATCTTCTAAATCCACTGAGTTATTACTTAACAATACTCATTACTTAACAATACTCATTTTAATCTTCTAAATCCACTGAGTTATTACTTAACAATACTCATTACTTAACAATACTCATTTTAATCTTCTAAATCCACTGAGTTATTACTTAACAATACTCATTACTTAACAATACTCATTTTAATCTTCTAAATCCACTGAGTTATTACTTAACAATACTCATTACTTAACAATACTCATTTTAATCTTCTAAATCCACTGAGTTATTACTTAACAATACTCATTACTTAACAATACTCATTTTAATCTTCTAAATCCACTGAGTTATTACTTAACAATACTCATTACTTAACAATACTCATTTTAATCTTCTAAATCCACTGAGTTATTACTTAACAATACTCATTACTTAACAATACTCATTTTAATCTTCTAAATCCACTGAGTCAGCCAATGCATTGCAAGGAGCACCATATATAGGTAAGTCCCAGAATGTGGGAACAATAGAGCCCTCGATAGTTCTCAGAGCAGAGGTCATGTCTTCCCTGCCCTGTGTGTCTCTCTTAGAGCTCTCAGGACAGTATCTGAGCAGTGCGAGCACAGTGAATATTTACTAGCTTCTTCAGGCCGGTCACATCTGCGGAGTGGGGAATGGATTGATGAGAAGGTGGGGCCGTCATCTGCACACTGCCAGCAGCACAGATGGTCACATGAAGACTGGAGGGGAACGAGCCCATTGACGCAGTGGTTCTCAGCCTACTTTCTGTCCCACCCTACCCGAGGGACATGATAACCTGCCGATCAGTAACAGTGGCTCATATGGGCACTAATTCTTAAAGAGGAAGTAGGACTCTGTGCACTGGTGGGGGTAAGGGGTGTGGATGGGGGAGGGGAGGGGTCATCAGAATTTCTTTGAAGCAACTGTAACTTGAAAAGGTCCCAGAAGTGATTCAGACATGCCCCCTCCTCAGCAGGATGTGGCATTTTCTTCTCCCATTTCTGTCTAGTGAGAGAGGAACTTACACACACACCTTGTCATTTCACAAAGTGCTCGGTTCTAACTCGGTGCCCACACTTGTTGTTTTCCTAGCCCTAGACCTTACTTTGTTGTTTAGAGTGACTTGTACTTAGTCATGTGTGTACTTAGTACTTTAGGCAGCTTAAGGGACATATCTTAGATTCTCTCTTTGGATCACTACCTAGTTCAAGTTCAAGTCACCACCCGTGCATTCTAAACATCAGAAATACTCATACTTGTATAAAAACATTGTGGCTTTTCTGTTTAAGGCCCTCGATTTCTTCCATTAGTCAGCCTCTCTCTCTCTCTCTCTCTCTCTCTCTCTATTAATAAGGCAGTATTTAATTGGTTTTTAACAAGTGAAGATTCTCTTTCTCTCTCTCTCTCCCTCTCCCTCTCCCTCCCTCTCTCCCTCTCTCTCTCTCACACACACACATACACACAGACATACACACATAATAATAACAAGAGCATTTTACATCAATCTTTCTTATTTGTGGGAAAACACATCCTTTTTGTATTCTTGCTTTTAAAAAAATGACTTTAAAGGAAATAACAGAATTGGGAAGAGATTTATGTCAGCAGATATCCAGTTCCTTTTTCGTCCTCTTTGAATCTGCTACTTATCAAGATGTCCTTTACAGTACCATAGTTTCTTCATCTGTATTTCAAGAGCCATTGAGATATCCTTCCTACTATACACACACACACACACACACACACAAAAAAAATGTCTCATTATTATCTATTTCAGCTACTCAAAACCAATGATTATGAGCGTCTTTTGTGTCAGCCATAACACTAGCTACTAAATTAATTAAAGATGAAAGTTTGTTTACAACTCGAGATCTGAAGAGAACGTTCCTATTAATAACACTTAGAGGAAGAGAAGAATCCAAGGGAGAAAAAAGATAAAAGTCATAAGCAGAATTTACATAGAAATTGAACCTCTGAGTGGGTATGATTTCTTTATCCATGTAGAAAATGAGGTTAATGGGTATCTTGGTTCCCTTTATGAAGTATTTTCCGTGTTTATGAGTTCTAAAAGTGTAGAGTAGGAAATAATAGTCTGTGTCCTACAGTTTGGTACCCAAATGGACCTAAGATTTATCGAGGGATGACAACCTTAAGCAAGATGTCTAGTTGCACAGCGATGGCACTCTATAATGATGGGCACACCCTTGAAATCATGTTTAGGTTCAGCCTCTTGTTAATGGCAAAATTTATCACAAAATTTGTTTTTGACCTATTTCATTTCTTCTCAAAAAATGTCATGAAATCTGTAAGTTAATGAAAAAGAAATCTTCAAGTATGTAGTATCAAAATTATTTTTAATATGAGCATGGATATCCATGATGAAAAATAATTTTCAGAATAGTTTATTCTCTTGCTTGTCATGCATTCCCTCGGTCTCTGCCAAAATTGTCCTTAAAACAGTTAAGGTGGAAATTAAGGTGGAAAACCCACGCAACCATTCCTAAGTCTAAACACAAACAAAATTTGCCATCTTACAAAAGAATTTAAACAAAGTGTTTTTCTCTTGAAATATCGTAATACACAGTAAAGCAAACCACCAAATCCTTATTTAAGATAATCCAATTACATTGCTTTCACAATTATTTTACTTAGTAGGTAGCGATTGCTGTTTTAAGAGCTGAAATTTTTATGCTGCGCTCCCTACTCTAACATTATCACAGCAAAAGAACTCTATAGCTTGTTTCTAAAGCAAACTACAAAACATCACTTGTTTCAAATTTTCTATATTTTTCTGGTGTCATTGCTGTCTTGGCGGTAGTGATTATAAACACCTTCTGTGTGCAAAACGTTGTAGGAGGAGATGTACAATTCGATTATAAGGATACTATCCACCTTCTAGCTACATAAAATTTACTATCCTTATAATTCTCTAGTTCTTATTCAGTTTATGAAAACACGAACTTCTTTGTGCTATCAGGTCTATTATAGATTTTGATTGACCAAAAATTTCTGTCATCTGATATTTTAATGTAATATTTTTATTAAACTTGAAGAAGACATAACTACTCACCAATTTTTGAATGTTACAAAGGTGGAAAAGGTAATAGATATGAAAGATGATGAAATCATGATTCACAAATATCTTGATATTGAATAATTAGCCTTAAATTAACAAGACAAAATTTAATAAGGCTAAATATAAGAGCCTAAGAACCATTGGTGGGCCTCGATTGCTATAAAAAGCGAACTGAATATTGCATTGGACTGTGTATTTGTTCAGGTTTTCCAAAAAATTGACACCAAGATGTAATTAAACCTGCAGGGATTTTACTAAAGTAAATGCCTATGAGAAAAAAAATGGAGAGAGAGCAGGGAAAGGCCGGACGAGCTGTCCAGCTGGGATGCAAATCTGACTCCTAGTAAGGGAGAGAAAGGGAGGAAGATTGGGGAGAGCCTTCTTGATTTCCATGAAGTCAAACGAAAGTTTATCAAGGCCATCAGGGTGGCCTTTAGCCAAGCTGGCCTTCTGGAAGTCCTGTGGCTCAAGAACAGGCTTCCTTAGCAAGCCTGCTGCCATCAGTCATTGGCTAAGAGCAGCCATGGAAAACATGGGCTCAGTACAAATGAAGCAACGCGTTTTAGAGTGTGACGCTGGGCACATGGTCACTTAAGCTCCCCGTAGTTGGAAGTTATTAGCAAGGTCCGTCTTCAAGGCGTTCTCAAGGCAAGTGCCGATGTAACGTGGCTTTTCAAAACTTCATCTAGGCTTTGCTTGAAAATATTATAAAAATATTTTTTAAAGAAGTAATTCAAAACTAAACAAACTTGAGATTCTAAAAATGTAATCCAGTTTTAAGATTTCTAGTTCCAGAACAGTTACTGCTCACAGAAAAGATTTTTAAGGAAAAAAACAGGTAAATTTTGTTTTTCGATGTACGCGTGCATAGGAAGGTGTTTAAGTGAGCACACTCATGTAACTATGCAATAATGCCTTTTTACACATTCCTTGTATTTCAAGCATCCACAGCCATTGTTCTCTTTTTGATGTTTAAACTGTCAACCTTTGCCAGTGGGAACCCTTTTAAGGTTGCTTCTGGGTCACTTTGACATACCACGTTAATTTTTTTTAAACTTGAGGATCTTTCCTTTTAAATCAACTTTATTAAAGTATTGTTTACATATACTCCAATGCACCTATTTTAAATGTACAGCTTGATGAGCTTTGACATATATCTCCCACGTAACCACCATCAATCAAGAATAATACCATCCGAAAAGTTGCCTTGTGCCACTTTGCAGACATTGCTCCCACGATTGCAGCCCGGACAATCAGTGATCTGCTTTCTTCCACGGTAAATCCATTATACCTATTCCAGACTTTTATATAAATAAAATCACACAAAATGTTCTCTCCTGTTCTGGCTTTTCCCCCACTCGCATAATGTTCTGGAGATTCAACTGTGTTTTTTCATCAATCAGTAGTCTGTTTCTTTTTATTTCCCGAGAAGTATTTCCTTCTATGTATAGACTACAACTTGTTTATTCATTCACCTGTCAATGGACTTCGGAGGTTCCTATTATAAAAAACCTGCTATGAACATTCATATAAAATTCTTTGCATGGACATATGTTTTTTTATTTCTCCTGGGCAAATATCAAGAAGTGGAACTGCTGAGTTATATGTTAAATGTATAAGAAAATTGCCAGATGTATAAGAAATGTATAAGAAAAACTTTCTAGAATGTTCGTGCTCATTTACATCCTCTCCAACAAGGTATGAGGGTTTCGATTGCTGCACATCCTCACTAACACTTCTGTGCAGTGGTATCTCATTGTGATTTAATTTGCATTTTTTCTGATACTAATGATACTGACCATCTTCTAATGTGCTTAGTGATTATTTGCATATCTTTTGTGACATGCTGGTTCAAATCTTTTGTCCATTTAAAGTTGGATTTATGTCTTTTGAATCATTGAGTTGAGTCGTTCTTTCCATATTAGAAATATAAATCTTCAGATATATGTACTGTGAATATTTTTCCACTTAGTGTCTTGGTATTTATTTATTTATTTATTTACTTATTCATTCATTCATTCATTCATTCATTCATTTATTTAATTTATTTTTTAGGCGAGGCAACCCTTGGTTGACCTCACAGATTGCAAGGACTTTGTCAGCTTACAATCCTTTAATTTTTTATTTTTTACGCCTACAGCACCTGGTCTTCCTAGGTAGTTTCCCATCCAAGTACTAACCAGGCCTGACCCTGCTTAGCTTCTGAGATCAAACGGGATCAGGCTTGTTCAAGGTGGCATGGCTATAGACTGGTTTTTAATTTCTTAACAATATGTTTCAAAGAGTAGCAGAATTTAATTTTGATGATGAAATTCAATTAATCGATTTTCATATAGTTCATGCTTTGCATCCTAAGAATCTTTTCCCTTACCCTCAAAATCTTGATGATTTTATCTTATGTTGTCTTCTAAAAGTCTTCCGGCTTTAGCTGTTACTTTATCCGTTTTGTGAATGTTATGAGGTAAAGTCAAGGTTAATTTTTTCCCATATTGATATCGAATTGTCCCAGGATGAATATTATTGCCAGCTGTTACAAGAGGACAGACTTGAGGCTGACTGCAAGGTTGGCGAGAAACATCTTCCTTCTTCCTAAAAGGAGAGTTAGCCACCATCGGGGCTGCTGTCTTTGAGTCTATTTTCTAGCACTCAGCCTGCAACCCGCCCCCCCCCCCAATTCCTCCTTAATAGCAGGTGGTAACGGGGAGAACCATTTATTGCCTGGTTAACCATACAATTTGGTCAACAATTTGCTACATTTGCAACTAATTCCAATAGACTTCTCTCAAATCCCATTCTTTGGCCCATGGGGCCCTCATCCTTCATTTTTCAGAAAGCAACGCCTCTCTCCGTGTCCCATCCTCATCACCAAAACTGTCCAAATCCGTGAAGTCTCTGAGTTCTTACCCTCCTTGCAAGCTAACAAGTTAGCCCGCAGTAGTTTCAAGGATGTCGGGAGAAGACAGAACTCCTGGGTCAGAGACAAAGAACTTGAATACCCACAGCAGGAACAGAAGCCAGAGTGTCAGTATTCGCCCTATATTCCTGAGCCTCAGTTCCAACGGGCCAAAGCCTGCACATGCAGTACCATGTGGTAAAGGAGCAGAACCCTGAGTTAGGGAACCTAAATCTTTTAGAATGGGAAGGTTGCCCTTTGCTCCTGAAGAAGTCACTAGCTCTATATCCCAAGGCTATTTGCTATACAAACAGCCGTGAAAAAAAAAAAACAAACCCAAAATTTAGTCAGTGCCACTGGTTGCAAGATATCTAGAAATGTGAGAGATCAATGGAAAACTGTCACTCAATGCTTATAGCTCCCTGGTCCTTCTTTCCTGGCCTCATGGGGTTTCTTCCTGTGTCCCAGTTCGTATTTAGCAGCAGATTCAAGGAGACGCGGTGCAGATTTTCATAGCTCTTTGTCTGCACCTCCCTTCCCTGTGACTCTCTGTTCTGGCACTTCCTGTCATTCAGCACCCCTGCATTCTTATCTGTGTCTTCTCCATTTAATATGACCGCTGTGTTTTGCTGGAGTTCCCCTCCCTGTGCTTCAATTCAGAAAGTCCTTCCAGACGGAAAGCTAGGATGCTCGAAGGGTTCACCTGATCTCTCTCTTCTCTCAAGGATCACAGTCCTACATCCTGTCCTTTAAAATGTGTGAAACAATTATTCTGTGAGTTTTGTCCAACTTTCGAGTGTTTTCAATGGGATTACAAATCCAGTACCAGTTACCTCAGCATGATAGAAACGGATGTTGCCTTCCTAATTTTTTGTTTATTTTTCAACAGTTTCCGATACAGTCATTAAGAATAATTAGGCTTTAAATTGCACCTACATAAAACTAAAATTAATTACACACCTCAGATGGGACAGAATAACAGAACACAACTGAAAAATAAATGCTCCCCTTGTCGTGTGCACTCCTCTGAAGCAGAGATGCATTCTGAGGGTGTCTTTCAGGGAGGCTAACGGGGTCAGGCTGTCTGTGTGGAGGCCAGTCCGGTGAGCAGGTGAATGAAGGGTCAGCAGGGGAGGCATTAGAGCTGCCCTGGAGGCTGCCGGGTCCCCTTTCATTGAAAAGGTGATGCATCCAAACCTTTGGGAAAATGTCAGACTGACTTCTCGATGTTCTTATGTACTTTGTAGTAAACGTTTTTGACCTGAATGTAACTATCTATTTCTTCCATATTAAGTCAGGACTTCTAATATCTTATTGATGATGAAAAGTGGTGGCTTACCCCTTCTAGTTATGGGATTGAAATATATCCAGGGCTGGACACAATGGTTCACAGCCCATAAAGAACAGGTTAAGGCTGAAGTTTGATGGAGGAGAGTGGTTTCCAGCATATTTTCTTCTTTTGACAATTTCCTTAGGACTGAATTAGCAGAATAGGAAGAATTGAGGGGAGACTCTATGACTCATTTTATCAAATCTTTTTCCAAAATGAACCAAACACTGGCACAGGGTGGGCGCCTTGGCTCATTTCTCATCTTTTCTCATCTTTCGTATTTCATCCATCTTCCCATTTTATTTCCAGTCTGATAATTGTCCACTATTTCAACTCTTTTATTCCATAATCTTATAAAACCAATTAATAGCATTATAAATATTATGCGTGTATTAACCAAGAATAGATTTAAGCTGCTTTTCAAATCTTTTTCATTTATTTGGTAGATGACTGAAAGTTTCAGGCCATGCTAATAATCCATTATACCATTTAGCAGAACACTAATTTGTCCTTTAAATGTCATGATTGTTTAATGTCAAGAAATTAGTAAATACTTTAAAGTCATTTTCATTTTGAACTCTGAGGTATTATGATTGACGATTAAGGCACAATACCACTACCAAGGGAAAATTCAGAAATCGTTTCTCAACCTGTAACCTAAGACACCCTCCTCACCTCTGCAAAAATCACTTTCCTGAAAAACAAAGCTATGCCAGTCACGTCGGTGCATGGCTTAAAGACTTTGTCAGGCTCCCTGCGGCCTACGGGAGACTGCTAAAACATTTTAGGGAAGGCAAGGCCCACTACAATTTGAACCTAGTTTTAACCTTCACCCCCTTTTTCCGCTATTGTCTCACCTTGGGACTCTACCACTCTGAAGTCACCTTACACCATAACTATGTCAGAAGGCCTTTCAAATTTCCATGTCTTCACCTGGGCCATTTCATCTGTCTGGAAAGCCCTCCCTGGAAAAAAAAGCCCTCCTTGCTCTAGCCAGAGCTCCTTGCTTACCCTTCTCTCCTCTGTGCAGGTGACATGCACCAGTGAACATGTCACTGCCACTTCCTGTGTTTTACCCACCGGAGAACATGAAAGGGTTGGGTTAAGATAATTCTCCCGACTTGATATCTCAATATTCCATCTTGTTGATCAATCATAAGTACCACCTTTTTCAAGAGTCTCTGCCCTAAATATCCCTGCACATCCCTAGGTATGATCGCACATGTAACTTGAAGTCCTCAAGGCCCCACCGGACCAAGGCAGAAACAGAGGATACTTCCTGATTTTATGTTCTTGAACACGGGTGCCCAATGCAACTTTCCGGATGATGGAAATTTCTCTGCATTGTCCAGTATGATAGCCAGGAGCCACATATGGCTATTGAGTGTTTGACATGTGGGTAGTGCGATGGAGGAACTAAATTTTTTAAATTGTTTTTTAATTAATTTAAATACAATTTAAATAGCTGTATGTAGCCCGCGGCTGCTGTACTAGACAGTGCAGTTCTAGAATGCTCATAGGCCTGAAGACCAATTCATAGTACTGTTATTCCAAAGGTTAAGTCTTTCATAGTAAAAGAAAATAATTTTTTAAAATGGACAACTCATCATACTAGGGTTATATGATTGCAAGAATTATTTTCTTGCTTCATTCTTTAGGATTTAATTATATACAATTCAGCCTATATAATTTTGTACTGATTTTCATATCATTTTTAAAATATTCTACAGCTTTTCTTCTGTATATAAGTCCTGTCACTCAAACAATTTAATTTTCTATTTTGTTAATTACTTCTTTATACTTTTATGAATGTGCTGCATATAGAAAACATGTATAAAGTGATGCTGAACTAGTATAGTTGGACTAGTCAGTAAAATACTAGGCAAGAAAGATTGCTTTAATGGAATATGTGAAAACATAGAAATCATCCCTAAATGAATTCAGTTAGCATCCATGATGCTTATAATAAGGAAGGCAATTCAGCGTGAATGTTAAAGCACAAATTCAAGTGCCAGATAGACCTTGGTCAAGTTATTCAACCTGTCTAACCTTCTTAGTTTCCTAGTCCGTAAAATGATGAGGGTAACAACAGCATGCAGCCCAACGAGATAATTCATGTAAAGCTCTTGCGTTAGCGTCAGGCACAGAATAAGTATTACATGTTAGTTGAGACTGATACTCTGATAATGATGATTATATTATTATTTTGTTAGTGTTCTCATTTGTGCAGAACTTCACAGTTGACAAAGCACTTTCAAAATGTAACCTTATTTGACCCTCTAAACAAAAGGCAGGCAGATAGTCCCACTTTATAAAAGAAAATCAAGGTTTAGGGACTTTGAGAAATTTGTCCAGTCATCAGACGCCGAAGTCTGTGGACAGCCCACTCCCCCATGCTGCCTTTGCTATCGGTAGTCACCTCGATGCTAATTAATTCATTTCTTCATCTCCAAATGTTTAATCAAATCTGGGTTTTAGCAATATTCCTATTTCCCAGGAGTACCCTCTCCATAGGCCTTTCCAGACACATTCTGCTTTTGTGTTTTAAATTTGTGTTTTTGTGTGTGTTAGGTGAGCAAATGTTTCATAATATTCAGTAGCGCCTTGCGTAAGCACAGGCAAATCAACTTTTTTTTTTTAAAAAAAAAACTCTTATCCATATCCAAGAGCAAACACTTATGGTTTCCCTCTGAAAAGCCAGGCCAGCATCTGAAGCTGGAGCTCAACAAATGGGCCTTTGTCCGCGCTGATCTCAACATCGGTTATAAAAGCTCTTATGGTCCGCCAAGAGCCTCTGCTATATCGGACCTTACAAGTCAGAGACAAAGGGCTTTGGAATAATTAAACAAAGCACAGTGTCCACGTTGCGTTTACTCAGGACTCTATCCTGTATTTTCCATGCCAGCAAAGTTTAAAGGAAAGTTAGTTGAAAGGTGGCCCACATGAGATTGATAGGATTAGGACTCCCAATCCAGACTCGAAAAAAACGTTTCTGCCAGCATAGATTCAGTCATCCCGAGGCTTGATTTCTCTTCTTAATTAGGCAGAAAACAATGATACAGCTAAATAAGTGTAAAACCCAGTGACTGCATTCATTCCACCACATCAGACCAAACAAAATGAGCAAAATGAACAAAATGGCAAAATGAACACAAAATGAACACGGCACCTTCCACATCTGAAGGCAGCAGGTGTCTCTTCACTCTGTTTAATAATTTCCCGTCCACGCTTCTAGCCTGCTTGGCATGGGGTCACTGACGGTGAATGCCGAACGAAGAAGGCACCTAAGTGAAACACAGCTGGGATGCAGGAAAAGAACAGGGCAGAGATGCAAAGCATATCACAGGATGCTCGTGGCCCTCTGCGTGTTTTAATTTTCTGACTCATACATGTGAATTAGACTATCAATCTATAGGGATGACTGTATAATCAAGAGCAACTCTACTTCTCTGTCTTTTCCTCCACCTGCAAAACGAAGACGACGAAAAAAGAATTCCCACAGCAGAGTCAAGTTCATAAAGTGCTCGTCGACGTTATCCCAGAGCTGGCCCACCCTGAAAACTGTCCAGTGGAACAGTACTGCGAAGGCCTCTTAGAGCAGTAATATTCTAGGATGTTATACTATGAAGATTTTTCAGAAGATAGTCCTTGTACAGTGGCTGGGTTCTTTCCAAAATATTGAGGATTTTTCTTTAGTATCGTGCCAAGAGCTCCCTCCCACTTCATAGGTAGATGGTGTTCTGAAAAGCCACTGGCTGTTCCACCGAGGGGTTCATACGGCTTACAGCCCCATTCAGGATAGAGATATTGGTGAGGATGTGATGAATAAATACTTATCCCAAATTGACAACATATGGTCTTTGCTCCCCGCCAATTTTCTGGGCATCTCTATCAAACACTCTGTTCCATGATGTGTGAAGTCCAGCTAAGAGTCATTTGTAATTGATTCTGTCGCATCCGTAAATAAGCTTTCTAGATGTATTAAGATTTTTAAGAAATATTTCCAAATTATGTGTTAAAATAATGTAGGGTGTGCTTGGCCTACATTATTCTATATGTACATCATCCTCTATGTACCTATATGTACACTTACCTGACTAAAGAGATGCTGCTCTTGCAACACCGATCCACGGCTGTTTCAGTTTGCAAAACCAAACAAAACCTTGAATCTTATTCAAAAATAAATAGCACACATTTCAATCAGTCACAATTTTGGAAAATGTACTGAATGTTGGAAAACAAAACTGGTGACACCTGACCTGCTTATTTTGAGGACTTTCTGGTTGTGGTTTTGTTTTGCCAACTGTGAACAGATTTTTCTGACCTGGAGCAAGCAATGGCAATGTTGAAATTTATCTAAATTGTTTTCCTTTTCTTAAGTTACAGTCGTTTGTTTTCAAATAAAGTACTGCATTCTTTGTGAATTTTCCTAACGATAATGAATGAAGCTTTCTCGTTGTATTTACTATAACCCAAAATCTGATGTTTTCTAGTCACTGAGAGGGGTAGCTTTCTCTTTTTCTGTGACACACACACACACACACACACACACACACACACACACACACACACACACCCCACACACAATCTTGAAAAGGAACCTGGTAAATGATCAAGACAATTCAAGCTCAGTCCGACAAAATCACCGAGTCCTGGAAAAGAAATATAGAAGTAGGGACCAGTCTATGAAATCGCACCTGGAAATGCTGTATAGTATACTCATCTAGTGCTAGCAAAGGGACACGGTGTTTCTATGAGGCATTTAGAATCCTCTCCTCCGGGCCCAGTGTGCAAAATGAAAAGAACTCTTGCATTTTGGTGATAGATGGGATTTCCTCTCCCCCGGTATGATAGTCACCAGAGCTAAAGCCGGATTTAGCCTTGATTATTCCCTCAAGGGGCCGGAACAGAAACAACGCTGTCCTCGTTCTTAAGCATGGCACCCCTGGCATGAAAAAAGTGTGTGCCTTGGGTTCTATTTCCAGCAATGCCGATAGATTTGCATCGATTGATCATCTTTATCTTCTTGTTTCTGCTTTGTGACAAATGACATAAATTTATGAAAAGGTTGGCTATACAACTGCCATCTGCCACTGTAAAACAGAACAAGGCTCGTGCTGCAAACAGGGATGGAACTGGTGCCCTCTTGGTATCCTCGACTTGTTCTAACAGACTTAAGTTCTGTTGAAACACAGGGTTGATGGTAAAACAAATTCTGCAACAACTGATCCCTGTCAGCCCTCCTGGTGGGAATGCCGGGGCGGTGGGGGGATAGGGGGGATGCTCTTGGTTCTGTTTTGGAAATGAATATTCAAGCTCAGCCGTTTTTCTAGGCTTTATAAAACCATCGAATGTGGGGATTGTGTCTGCTTTGTGTTTGGTATTTGTTCACAAGAGTTTGTAACGTGCTGTTCATAAACTAGATGCTTAAGACATGCGTTTTACTGGTTTTCCTGAGTGTTTTTCTTTTTCAGCCCCATCTTTTCTTCTATTCGAGATTGCATAGGCTCCATGCATGCTATGAAAAACACCTTCCGCTGAAAGCGACCTCCATACCTTGATTTTATCCTCGTACGAAGGAGGGGTGGGTCACTCATGTTTCTCTTTCTTCGGTTGATTTTTCTAAATAAGACAAGGAAAGAAATCAGATCTTTAACAGTGAAACTTTCAAAATTCTTCTGAATTATTTCCAGACTTGTAAAGATATTGAGATCAAAGTTAGACATTCTTGCTTGCTAAGCATTAATGCCAGACCGTTTTACACTTGAACAGTATAAATGAAGATAAGTAAAAGGAAATTAATATAGGAAATGGATTTTAATTGCAATTGACATGATTATTAGAGCATGTAATATAAATTTGATGGAAATAATTTTTTAAATTTTTATTTACATACCTGTAAGTAATTAAATGTGAACATATGATTTAAATGTCAGAGAACGATTGCAGTGAATGAACGAAATGCTTTCAGTTATTCTCTGTAGTTTACAATGGGTAACAGATTTGCAAACCCATTTTATCGAAATATAACAAGAAACTAAAGAGCTAAAGATGGTGGGAAGTGGAGGGCAGCCCCCCACGCCCGCCCTGGCTCAGCTCACCCTGCTGCCTCCACCAGAAAGCTCCTCAGGCTTCTTCCTCCATCATTTCTTTAATTGCAGGGCTCTCAGCCTTCTCGTCCCCGAATGGTTTAACTGATGGGGTCGTTTCTTCTCATGTACCAGTTATGTGAACCTTATACCGCAGGTATCACCTTAGCAGGCCCTCTCTTCCGTCTGCTGGACTGACGTATGAGGCAAAAATGTGAAGAGTCGGCAAGGTACTGGGAGCCTGGGACACCAAAGTCACCAGCCGCAAGACAGACAGACGTAATGCTAAAAGGCCGCCATAAGGCTATCGATGAGGATTGATCTCAGAAGCTGTGGCAGGTCCCAGCCTGCCAGCGTGAGTAACATTGGCACAGCTGCCAGGCTGCAGGGCAGAGAACCAAGTAAATCATTTAGGTCCTTATGCTCCAGCAAGTCGAAGGACAGGGTGTGTCTACAAAAGTGAATCGACAATGCAGGGCAGCATGTTACTCATTTCTAAACTCCTCTAAGAGTTCAGAGGAAACACGTCACAATGAGGTTCTAGAAAAAGGTGACTTTTCTCAGCTCTGAAAATAGGGTGGAATTTCAATAAACTAACCCAGGCGGGAATCTCACCAATAAGACTGGGGCCTCTGCATCTTCTTAAGCAGCTTCCTGCATTGGGGGTGCTCAGCCTGTGCCGCGGCTCTACCTGCTCCAAGCAACGAGTTGGGCGACCACGACAGAGCCACCTAGGAGGCTCAGCCCTGGGGTTATGCCCACTCTGGTATCATTTCTCTGCTGACAGGTTAGAGCTAGCCACAGACAGTGACCTCTTCTAGCCAACTGCTCTTGATTTACTCCAAACCCAGCTATTTTTGCTCAATTTTCCTTTAGTTCTCAGAACTTCAGCCCTGGTCTTTGTTTGCAGTTCCTACTGTTCTGCAGCCCCGTGGATTTCCTCAGGGGCTCCCTGGGCTTCCAATCCCTGTGGGCTCTGCCCACCTCGGCATTTTGGCGTCTGTCCTGTTCGAGGATGAGAAACTATGTGGCAGTCCCAGCCCAACAGAAACGTACCTTTCCAATCTAAACTCTGTCTCCTCGGGCTGCTCACATTTGTGCCTTCCCCGTCCCCCCACCGCGTAGCCCCGGACCGGTTCCTGCGCTTAGACAGCCAAGGCCCCCTGGACGCGGGGTGGAGGCGAGGGCAGCGCCCCCTCCGCGAGCTCCTGGAGGCAGTGACCATGTCTTTGCCATGTTTTCTCACTCCAGCACCTGGAACACAGCCCAGCACGAAACAGGTACTGGCTAGACGTTTCTGTTCATTGTAACCCCGTGATAAACAGAACCACGCTAGTCGGTCTCGGCTGAGATCACCTGCTGTCGAGACCAACACAGGAGGCGCCAGGTCCCGCGACTCCTCACTGCCACTCCAGACCCAGGTGCTGCAAGGCCCAGGCGGGGTTTGCACACAGGGCAGTGAAGCCCGGGCGTGTTCTCAGCCCGTCGCCCACCTCGAAATTTAAAATTGAACTTGAAGAGTAAGGTAGGCGACCATGTGATTGGCAGAGTCGTCAGTACGCTGCGCATCCCTCTCAGCAAAATAGGGGTCCTCGGACCCCTAGGACCTCAGTGCATGAATGAGGGGACTGGAGAACTTGACCTGCATTCTCTGGGCTTTTGAGAGCCCAGAAAATGGTGCCTAATTCCTTTCTGGGGAAACAAAGGGCAGACGGCTGTGCCCAGGGCCGCCTGCCACAATGGAAGAACAAACAGAAGGAGACGTGAGAGGAAACTATTCTCTCACTGATGACAGCGGGCACAGGTCCCTTGTCCACCGCCAGACATAGACCTAACATGGGAAGCCACCACGAGAGTTGCCTTGAGGGCACTTGATTGTGACAGAGGGGATAGTCCACCAGATGCCCAGCAGGAAAGAATTCCAGCAGTGTGACCTCATGGGAAAAGAATCAGCGTTAGGGACCGGCCACAGCCAGAGGGCACAGACGTGGACCTCTTCTGACCCGCTAGCTCCAAACTGTAAGACCTGTCTCTTCCTGACCTCAGGCCCCTCCCCCACAGCGTGCAGCCCCCTTCCCCGCCAGGAAGCCAAGGCGATCTACGCAGAGCTGAGTCGGGAGGCTGAGGAGCGAGGCTGGGAAACAAAAGCTTTTGTCGTGGATAAAATTTGAAGCTTTTTATAATTACCGTGGACTAGATATTTCAATTACTAAAGTGAGATCATTCGAATGATCAAAGGTGGCCAGGTTACTTAAAATAAATTGTTAACTTTATTTTTCAATTACAGTTGACATTCAATATTATATTAATTTTAGGCGTGCAGCATAGTGATTAGACTTTTACGTAATTTATAAGCTGATCGCCCTGCTAAGTCTAGAACCCACTGGCACCAGACATAGTTGTTACAATATTATTGATTGTCTTCTCTATTCTGTACTTTACTTCCCTGTGACTGTTTTATAACTGGCAATTTGTACGGCCTGATTGATCCCTTTCACCTTTTAACCCCCGCCCCTCCAAGCACCCTCTTCTGGCGACCGTCAGTTTGTTTTCTGTATCTATGCATTTGTTTCTGTTTTCTTTGTTCACTTACTCTGTCTTTTAGTTTTCACATATAAGTGAAATCATATGGTATTTACCTTTCTCTGACTTATTTCATTTAGCATAAATATCCTCTAGGTCCATCTATGTCGTTGCAGATGGTAAGATTTAATTCTTTTTTATGGCCGAGTAATATTCCATTGTATGTATGTACCACCTCTTCTTTATCCAGTCGTCTATCGATGGACACCTAGGTCGCTTCTATATCTTGGCAATAGTAAATGATGCTGTGATGAGCATAAGGGTGTATATGTCTTTAATCAGCTGTCTGATCTGATCTTCAGATGGCAACCAAAGAGTGAAAAAGAAATGGGATCGAAGGCCAAATGCTTAAAGAGAAAGGGAAGCTGCTTTCTGCTTGCACGCAGTTGAATTCAGCTGATACAAACATAACAGATGAATAAATAAAGAATTAATGAGTAAATGAATACATGCAAGCCAGGAAGTCATTGCAGATTCAGTCTTATTACTCAATTTCATTCAAAACACATTTACCATAAATGACGCTGTTAAAATTATCTCTAGTTCCGCCTTCTAGGTCACCCATGTGTCTGCTCTTCACCAGGTCAAACTCTGGTCGCTATTTCTGACTGTTCCAGGCGGATGCTCTTTGCCTCGCAGTTGCCAGCTCCTCCGCTGCTGCTCTCCTAATTTTCTGAGCGATTTTACTCTTGAGCTCACAGCCCAGGGCAGCTGTACCAAATAAGCACTTGGCATTTTTTTCTTCTCAAAAACTATCCTAATTTGCAACTTTATGGATGTATCCAAGACTAGTGTCACTTTCCTGCTTTTCATATTCTTTTTACCAAGTAAAACTCCAGGATTTCCAGGCGTATTGGACAGTTGAGCCTTAGAGAAACTGGAACTATTATCAATCCAGTTATGACTTGGGAAGAGGGATAGAGATATATAGATATAGATATAGATATAGATA
>NW_006438867.1:5219227-5242210 GCF_000325575.1 Pteropus alecto
TGCCTCTCTTCTCTGCCACCATTTTGGTTCCATGTGTAGGTCACCTGCCCTCTGCTATAGTTCACCGCGTTAGGTCTTCCTGTGGTGCCCTGGGCACATTTAACTAAGTCCCTTCCCTTGGCACAGCAGACTCATTGGAGGTCGAGGTGGCTGGAGTGAGGATTGAGGAGAGGGCAGGATTTGGGTGCCACAAGGGACAAAAAGGTTAAAGAATTTGAGGACTGCGTCTCTGTAGACAACAGTGTGGTTGACTAACGTGTGGACAGTTCAAATGCTTTGTATTTCAAGTTCTTATTCTACAATTGAAATTAAAATATTCTCACATCTATTTTGTGGTAAATCACTATCGTGCTATTGTGCTTATAGGTTTATTTACTCTGCTATTTACCTGTAGATTTTAAAAGTTCTTTGGGGCTTATTAATATTAAATCATCTGATTCTAAAGCACTCGCTTTCATAGGCCATTGGATTTCATGTACTTAAGGAGCATTAAAGTATTGATTGGTCAGTTTTTAACAAGCCATGCTGAGTGGCTGTATGCGATTTAACAGTCTGCCTCCCTGACTCTTGGCTTGGCTGAGGATACCCCAATTCTTTAACCGCTGGTTTAGAAAACCGAAGTATTTCCCTTCAACCATCACTAACTTGTAAACAGCAAGGATTAAAGCTGGAGGAAGGGCCACCTAGTTGTAATTATTCATCGTCAGATTCAAAGTGTTTCTGTGTGAAGGCGATTGCACACTTCCTTTCATCTGAAAGTGGTCTGTGATTGGACGGCATCGTGCCCCGAACACTGTCCTTAAGCCCTTCATCATCTGTGCTTTGGAGCCGGGCTAGCCAGTCGAGTTGTCCTCCCAGGGCTAATTTATCTTGCCGGTGACACATTAGATAAAACTACACAGTCAAAGTCTGAATTCCAGCCTGTGTTGTCTTGGTCCATTAAATCAAATTAATCATCTAACAGCGTGCCCTTGAACAAGCTGCGTGCCGTATACACTTAGCTGGTCAGCCTGCACCACCACCCCTATTGGAAGAAATCACATAGGAAAACAGACTCACAAAAGGCAAAGGTACCAGGCAAGTGGGACAAAGGATGACTAGAAAGAGGATGTGCAGTTTTGTTTTTCAAATGAAACACTAACCGTGTGCTGTTTGCACTGGCCATAGCCAGGTTCCTCTCTGTGTATGGCATTTCGTGGGAGCTTGACCCCCCAGAAAAGTTTGTTACCCATGTGGCATTACTGTGGGACAACCAAAGAAAAATGTGGAGGACATATTATCTTGGGAAAGAATCTAAACGTAGTTTGAAAGTTTGACTTCCTGGATTTTTCTTTTTTCATTCTCATAATGGCAGATCCAACTTGCTGTCGCCCACCAGCCCAGCCCAGCCCAGACCCGCGCGTTCCAACCACGCAGGGCACACACTGTCTTTGGTTTAATGTCCCGGCGCCACAAAGTGACTGATAAATTTGAAGAAATTTGGAACAATTCACAGGAATAATTAAAAGGAAGAGAGGACAGTGAATTATGGGTTAGATTAAAGGAAGAGATCATGTGCAATGTGATTAAATGATAGTGAATAGAAGACTTGAGGCTAAAATATTTGAAGTATATAACGTGAGAATTACTTTACACATATAGAAAAAGTGTTACCTAAAAGCTAGATTTCATGGAATAAAATTAAAGGCAGGTAAGTTTAAATTGTTCTCCAGTTCAAATAGTAATTATTAATAGCTAATATTTATTTATAATTAGTAAAATAAAGCCATCATGTCAATAAACTGTTATCAGCGGAATAACATTTCTTTATACTTTCAGATCTAAAATAGCCTATATCCTAGAAATGAAGTCTAGGCTGTAGCTAATTCATGAAGAGAGAGTCTCACTGTTTTTGCTCTCCTAAGTTACGAATTTTTAGTGTGTTTTTCATCCACGCTGATTTAACATCTGGGTGCTGGATGCTGCCATACACCACCAAACAGAAACGGAGCCCCACGCCTCATGGAGCTCATGGTCTACTGGACGGACCAACGCTAAACAGATCACCACATAGATGAACTTAAAATTAGAGCTGGTGTCAAAGCTAAGCCAAAAGATAAGTAGTATTCCAAGAGTTGACAGTGGCGGCCTGCCCAGGCAGTGGGTAGGAGATGTGGCATTTCAGCGGAGGCCTGAGTGGGAGTCACCTGCAGGGTGGAAGGGGATGAAAGGCAAAGCTGTTGCGAGTGGGCAAGAAATGGCTCCGGGACGCCAGGGAACATGGGTACAATTTTCAGATAGCTGGATTAGTTGAACTTGAGACATCATTTGCTCGGAAGAAATAAAAACTGAAATGCAGAGTAAATGACCCGCAGTTACCCACAAGAATCCAGAACTTCAGATAATTCCGCCAAGAGCATTCTATGCCACGTGACTTAGTGCCCCTACGGTCTGACATGCTGCGTCTGTGATTCTGCTGGGCAGCCTGGTCTCCGGCCTGTGCATTCGCACTGAGGCTGGGAAGAGCTGTGAGCTCGTGGGGTTTGATGTGACCACCGCCCTCCGCTGTGGTCTCTTCTGTCTCTGTAGGATGAGCCCCCTGAGGGACAGCTGCTGAAAATTATGGTATTTTGACTTTGAGGGGTTATTATATAGCACCATTTTGAGAAATAAAGGTCTTATATTCCACAAAAATAATATTGAAAATGTATGAGAAAAATTTAAAGGGGATCCTTAATGTCATATAATCAAGGAATTATAATTTCTAAAATGCTCTAAGTGTTCACTCATGAATGCTTTACTCAAGAAAAGGTGTGTAAACCATATGTTCGCAGCCACTCCTGGGTCACACCCTTATTGAGAATAACACGGGTCACCTGTGAGGTGTTTAACAGGTGCTCCGTGGGACAGGAAGTCAAAAAAGTTCAGTGATAAGGTATTAACAAAGGCAGGATTAGACGAAGTTAATAGGCTTCCTTACTACCCGACTGGTCAAAGTGTTTAATATTTTTATATTAATGTAAATTGTAAGACTCCTGTAAGCAAATGCAGTATGTGGCATCTCCCAGACATTTTATCAGAGGACACATTTTTCCCCCTTGAAATACACATTCCTTAGAACCTAATATTCCTGCATACTCATATAGATGATCTAAAAGTAGAAAAAATTCATTACTATTTTTGGTTCTAGAATTTGTTGCTACTTCATTGCCTTTGCGATTATGCCTACAGTGCTGAGCTGAGCCTATCAGACCGTTCGTTCCCTGTCTGGACCCGGTCCAGCTCTTTCTTCCATCGCTTGCACCCACGCCCGTGCACTTCATGCTGTGGCCACCTGGAGCTTCTCCCTCACCCTGGACGCGCATCCCTTCCTCCGACCTGTCGCATATGTACGTTCCCCTCTGCTGGGAAAGTCCTGGGCCCCCACACACCACCTCCCTCTGCCCCTGGCCTCACTTCTGCTAGTCAAGGACCTGTTCGTTCTTCAAGATCTAGTTCAAATATCTTCTCTGGAAATTTGTCTTTCTTCTATTATAGCACTTACATCATTATATTCTCATTTATCGGTTTATCTGACCCTTTCCTGCCTCCTGCCTCCCCCTGGTTGAATTTCTTGCTTCAAGGCAGGGTAGAGACAGTGCTTGGGTTTGTACACAGTCTCCCCAAACACAGCATCCAGTGCACAGAGGAAATGTCTATGCTGACTGGATGAACTTGAATGTGTGCGTATGCATATGTGTGATAAGGGTATTCTCCACATTTTAAGTAAAGCAAATAAGTCACACCATAAAACATCTCTCTGATGAGGAGCACAACTTGTCCATTTTGCATACATTTATCATTGCATTTATCATAAAAGCATAAAAGTTATGTGTTTCTATGAGTCATATGACAATGTTATCCTTGAGTTCAGGGACCTTAGCTTATTCATTTTTCATTCTTACTACTCAGCATAGATCCTGGTTCTTAGTAAATGTCCAATAAATGGTTCTTATATTAAATGTAAATGAATCCTGCTCAACTCCTTGCTACTACCCCTGCTGATGTCACAGGAAAATGACGACTTGTGAACTCTGGGATCAAAATGCTTGGTTTCAATCCTAGCTCTTCACCAGCTTTGTGACCTTAGGCAAGTGACTGAACCATTTTGTCCTTCACTTTGTCATCTATAAAAAGAACATGTTAATGTCGTCCACCTTCTAAAGCTGTTGTTAAATCTTAACCTACATGTATGTCTATTCTACATCTAAACTATCTAGTTATTATAAATGAGTGTCTTTCCTATGCCTTCCCAGTGAGAGAACAGGTAATTGAATGTGGCAATATACAAAGAGAAAACGTCTACTCTTAGAAATCCTACTAAATGTCATATCAGAGGTAAAGGTCTCTGAATTTGACTGCTCTAAGTACTTCATATAATTAGAAGCATATAATATTTGTCCTTTTGTGTGGCTTATTGTACTCAGCATAATGTCTTTAAGGTTTTTCTGTATTGTAGCATGTGCCAGAATTTCCTTCTTTTTTAAGGTGGAGAACTATTCCATTGTATGTGTACGTCACATTTTGTTTACGTCGTCATCCACAGAGGACACTCGAGTTGCATCCAGCTTTCAGCTATTATGCATAATGCTGCCATGAATATGGATATACAAATAGTTGTTCAAGTTCCTGCTTTCAGTTCTTTGCGGTATATGCCCAGAAGCAAAATTGATGAATCATATCGTTAGTCTTAATTATTCTGAGGCATCTTCCTACTGTTTTCCATAGTAGCCATACCATTTTATATCCCCACCAGCAGTGCACAGGGATTGTAATTTCTCCACATCCATGCCAAAACTTATTTTTCTGTTTTGCTGATAACAGGCCTTCTAATGGCTGGTTATGAGATGGTATCTCCATGTGGTTTTGATTTGCATTTCTCATTTCTCTAATGATTAGTGATGTTGAGCATCTTTTTATGTGCTTCTTGGCCATTTGCATATCTTCTTTAGAGAAATGTCTAATCAAGTCCTTTGCTCATTTTTTAATCAGGTCATTGTTTTCTTGTTATTGAGTTGTAGGAGTTCTTTATATATTATGGATATTAACCCCTTATCAGATACATAGTTTGCAGATATTTTCCCCATTTTGCAGATTTCCTTTTCACTCTGTTGATAGTGTCCTTTGACATAAGAACTTTTATCCCTACTACAGGACCTTCAAATTGATCAATAGATTTTTAACTTAATTGAGTTCTTAAATGATGCTTAATTAATGATTTATTGATATGCTTGAATTTATGATTAAAACTAAATGTAAATTAAATTTACTTTAAAATTATTTGGGACAAATCCACTGAGATTGGGGAACTTTAAATATAATTGTGAACATTCTCAGGCTTGTGCTCTCTGAGGGTATATAAAGGAAGCTTCTGTAAAACACGTACAGAAAACACCATTTTATTGTCCTTAGATTTAGAATTTTGACCCTTCTACAAGGAGGCTTTGAAAATTAATTGCTGTTGTATGATAAGAAGGAGATGAGAAAATTATTTGTGGGACAATCAGATCAAAGTTTAAATTCCTGTGTTTGGCTAGGGTTGTCCCATGGATCAAAGACAGATGGGAAATAGAAAATAACTCTGAAAGAATGAATTTGGAGAAAGTAAGGATGTTTATAAAAATCCAGAATGTACCCTAAAGCGTGACTCCTGTTGTTCTTACTCTAGTCGTATGTGTCACTGATGATAATAGTGAATGACAAAAGCTAGGGAATATTTGTAGGATGGTAAAAAGTAGAGGGTAGTAAGATTTTTAGTATTTCTGAACTGAGTTACTTGGCTAATTTAGAGACCAAGAAAGCTACTAATAATAGTTCTACTGACGATTCCGATTCTTTTACTTTCTCACATTCTGGCTTTTCTATTCTGTGATTTATTTTTAGTTCAAGAACTTCTTACCATATGTCATCTCTAGGCTATAAAGTCACATTGGTTGTGTACTGCTGTGATCCTGTGCCCTCTGTAGAACAGCTTGATGAAAAATCTGATTGTTCTGGTTGGTTTGCATTTGAAAGGATTACATAAAACTCCTTTGAGTAATTAGCACAACAATCCAACAAAGGGTTAGTTGATTTTTTACAATAAAAGGTCAGGCAAGAGAAAGTCATTTTAGAAGGCATAAGAGAGTGCCTTCCTGGGGTCATTTTTATTCTGATTTATGAAACAACTTCAAAAGCATGAGTCAAGCACTTAGTATTTCTGATGCAAACATTACTACTGAGTAACTGTAGTTAAATGACAGCATCTCTACTAATTAACATAAATGAGAGCTAATAATGATTCATTCATGCACATGTGTAGGTGTACTTAAAGGGTATATGCAGGTAGTTAATCAGGATCATACTTTGCCTTTCATTATAACTCTGTTTACTCAATGCTGACTTTATGACGAACGATCCATTTGGAACAAACTTTTTGCGCCCTTTCAGATATATAAAGGTTAAATATTTCCCGCAACTGCTTACATTTAATGCTTTAAACTTTTCTTCCCCAGCTATTGTTGACTTGTTCACTAACCTGTGTTGTGAAGTGTTTTATCTGACTGTTTACATTTCAAGCGCTTAACAGAACACACGGTTTTAGAAAGTTAGATCAGGGAATCTGTAGACCATCACGATTCTGGTTGGTGGTATCTTAAATCTAAGACATGGAAGGTATTTCTAAGATAAGATCTACTGTTTTAAATCTCTGAGCTTTACTTGTGTCAACAAAAGCTGTCTGCCACCAATCCCACGCCAACAGAAGTCTCCAGTCTGGGGTATAATAGAAGGAGAGACTTCATTCAGGTGAACAGTTGGCAAACTTGGGAAATGAACCTCTGAAGGAACCCAAAAGAGAACTCTCTTGGGACAAAGGGTTGACCCACGTATATAAAGTGTTCCTGTGATCCCAGATCGATCCATTTTTATGCAAATAAAGTATCCAAATTTGCAGTTCAATTGGTCTAAATATCACTTCCCTGATTGGTCGGAATTATGAATTCTGATTGGTCATTATGGAGCTGCTCTAATTGGTTGGTAAAGATGCAAATGAGGATTTAGCGGTGCATCTCTGATTGGACCGGGCAAATCTCAGCCCATTGGTCAAAATACGATTTCAGGAAATTCTTTATGAGGTTTGGCACAGTCCTCAGGAACAGAGTTGGGGAGACTTGGCAGCCCAGTCTATGACTTTTCTCTGAAATGCAGAGTGTGTGAGAGGCCCCGGTAAACAACAGCTTCTAGACTCTGATTACAAATTTGGATCCAGTTAACCACAAGGAGTCATTTTTAACAGGTATGTTCCTTCTTGGGTCAACACTTGGAATTTAAACAGAAATAAATTTGTGACTACCTTTTCCCAATTTTAGTTCTGGAATAAAAGCAATTTATAAAAAGCATTGTATAAAAAGCTTAAGTTGAAAAAGAGGAGTTCACGTGCTGGATAGCGAACATGTAACCGAAATCATACAGTTTTAGAAAAGAGACCTCAGAGGTTGTCTGTCCTGGTTTCTCTCACTTTACAAATGCGGAACCGAATGAGAGCTGTGAGTTGAAGGAACTGACTGACATCACACCATTCACTGACGGCAGAACCAGGATGAAACTCAGGGACCAGGAAGCATCGTCGTTCAGGGTCCTTCTCGCTGTTGCATAGCGTCTTTCTTCAGTTAATCCTTTTGATGAGCACTGCGTTAATCAACTCTTGTTTAATTACACATGCAACCATGTGTAATAATGGAATATATTGGCTGTTTCTTTATTAAATATTGACATTTTCCTGATCCTAACCTTTCTAATGAAAGAAGAATGCCAAAAATAGCACATATTTTTGACGAGGTAACAAAGTGCTATCGGGTGTGAAATCCTTAAGGACTTCAGTCTGAAATACATAACGATGACATCTACGTACACAGGCTCAAGGAGGAAACACTTTAACAGTTTTTCAGAAAAGACGTAGTGTTTAACACATGTTTAACCAAAACAGGTGTAGAAGGTTTTTTAAAAAGAGCTGCCCTTTTCTAGAGGATGCTTTCAGACACTAGTGAGGGTGAAAATAGACAGGACTTAACTTTACAAAATTTCTCTTTGTTCAGGTGGTAGAAACGTTGACATTGAAGAAGGGAAGAACTTACACGTGGTGAAAGCCTTTCCCCTCTTAAGGAAGAGCCAACTTAAGAGTTTTCTTAGCACAGTTTATACCAGTTTATTTAGAGATGGAGCGAATTGATGCTAAACTCTGAGACAGACTTTAGAAATTAATTATTTCTTTGACATTATTATCATCATAGTTAAAGAAATGATGCTAAATTAAAGCAGAGCCACATTCAGAAAGGATAATTTCGTTCTGTATACGAATGCTACAAAAAAAAAACCCAGGAAATTTATTAAATTGCAACTATACACTAAAATAAATCCTAGGACGTTATAAAAATGCTATTAGCAGGTTTTTACTATATATTTCTTGTTGCCTTTCTGAAACTAATTGTAGCATGGAAAACATTGCTCCCTAGTCCCCAAACCCAGGTAAGAATGAAACAAATTCAGCAAAAGGGGCCCGTAAATACCAAAATTAGTTTCCTTTTCTATGAGGGTCAAAGGCACTAAATATAATTATTTATAATCATTTAAAATAGAAGAGCTTATAGTGATCGACATTTATATGTGCCAGGCCCTTTCTAAATGCTTTATAATAAGTGTGACCTTATTTAATCTTCACAACATTCTTGTGAGGAAGAAAATTATCCCCATTTGACAGTCCAGAAAGCAGAGGCATGGAGAACCTATAACTTGTTCTAGCAAGTGGCACAGCCAACCGGAAAAGGTAGAGGTCGGGATCCAGGATAAAGGCCACAAATATTGCGCTTCTGCACTTTACCCTGTAGCTTACATCCGTGATTAGTAATCTGAGCTATTGTGATCATTTATCACAAGTCTCTGGAGAATATAAAATCAGAAGTCTCTAGAGGAATTAAAAGATTATGAATCGATCAATATTTCTGGAATTACTAAACAGATATTTATTGAGGGACGACTACATTCCAAGCCTCTGGATTCTCTGTTCCATTCATGATAAATGACTCCCAAAACAAGGTAGATTTTCTTCCAATTGTCTTCGAAATAAAGTTTACATAAAAACTATATGTGTCCATGTGTGTGAACATAGATCCGCATGCTTCAAACAAAGAGAAAGTGAGCTCTCAGACACTTCTTTGTTTACAAGACTAAAATAAGTAGCAGCTGATTAGATGAAAAATGTTTTCCCAGTAAAGATGGTCTCAAGTTGATTTGTTTGAACTTCTACATCTGTTTCCAGACCATTAACTTTGCTCAGGACAGACAAGTATCTATTAAAAAAGTCTGACTTTCATGCAGCCTTTTTGGAGTTGGCATTTTATATATATACACACACATACATACATACATATATATACATACATACATACATACACACACACACACGTAACTAACATCGAGTGCACTGAAATGGAATAAAGATGGTGATTCTCTAAGGTATTTAAAGGGAGAAAATCTCAGTAAGAGAAATCTTCATTTTCCCTGCAAAAGATCACATTTAATTTGGCTGTGAAGGTCAAGAGGTAGGTAGGGTTTCATCTGTGTCAGCACAGGAAGACAGCCGAGGCACCTGCTGTATGTTTCAGTGCTTCGAGAGGTTGAGAATCCTAAGCAGGAGAAAGAGCGTCTGGATTGGTATCTGGGAGGCCCAATGAGGCCAAACAGAAATAAAGGTATGTCTCACTTCTAGGGTTGCCAGATATAATGCAGAACGGTACAAATACAAATATTGAATGAGATATACTTCTCGTAAAATTGTATTTTTTGTTGATCTGAAATTCAAATAGAATTGGGCGCCCTGCACTTTAGTTTGCTAAATCTGGCAGGCTTACTCACCTCCTAAGTCTGCAGAGTGGCATTCCCTCAGGACCTGCCATCCCCTGGGACTTGCCATCCCCCAGGACCTGGTGGTTCCTGTGGTCTTGGGAGGAGGTTACGGGAGGGGGTGTTTGTGGTGATCGGAAGGGGCTGATTATGATGGGATCTCTGACAGGGAATATGGGGAGGGCCTCCCAGAGGCCTTCTAGGTGGGTGCTGGAAAGTCCTGCCTATCTGAGCCCCCGGGAAATTTACCAAATGTTAGGCTGACTCCTCTTAACACCTCTCCTGGCTCTGGGCTCGGCTGGCCTGCCTTCATGTCACAGCCACCACACTATTTCTTTCTGAGACATAAGCTCATTCTCATTCTCAAAGCTTTCCTAGTCCATACTCTTATTTAAGGCTCTTCAGGGCACGGGGTCTTTTTTACCTATTTTACTCTCTTCAGCACCAAGCACAGAGCCCAGGACACAGTAAAGCTGAAATAAATGTTTACTAAACTTAAGTTTTTCGAAGGTTTTGTTGTTGCTGTTGTTATTGTTTTCCTGATAAACATAGTGAGGAGGGAAAGGGTTAAAATCGTTCCCTCCACATCTTCATTATTTCTGTTTATTTTCAAAAGCCCACAGGGAAAAACAGTTGCACACAAAGCCTCTACACCATGGGCCCAGTTCGGTGAGTGAATGAATGCTCATCGAAGAGGGCGGACATAGCATTTATCTACATTTTGTAGAAATACCATTTCATTGAAAGAGCTTTTCTATGTTATAGGAACTGGGCCAGGCTGGGGGAGGAGGCTGGTTCGAGATTACTCGGCTGGGGACATACTGAGGAGAATAGTTTGCAGAGGGGTACCTCGAGGATATGGGAACAGGGGTTGCTCAGAGCGTTTTTACTCCCCTAAGAAGTGATTGAACTAGAGAGAGAGACTGGGGACATAAGTAGTACCAAACAGCCGTGACAGAGGAGGAAGGGGGAGGAAATCGCACACCACGTTATCAGAAAGGGAAGAAGAGGTCTTACAGCTACCGGGCTCTGGGGCACTCTTCCAAAAGGTCGTGTATCTGAAAGTGACAGATTTAAATTGATAGCATTAGTTAGGGACAACCCCCAGCGTGAGAGAGAGCTAAATTCTTAAATCATGTGAAACAACAAACCTTCTTCAATGTAGTTCACTTTGAAATACTTATCACTTTCTGGTAAAATATTTGATACGGGCAGAAAAAACTACTGTGCTTTACAACCAAGTTCCCCCCGCTAATCACCTCTAATAGGTTTTCAGCATACATTAAGGTAAAGGCATATTAGATATGTGACTTGCTACCATTTTATCCTGGGATACTTTCCTCACCAAAATGAAACCAGAAATAGAACAGGTTCAAGTAAGTTTCACGATACAACACTCAAGGTTTAAGCAAGTGGATGTTAAACCATAAAGAATGGTTTTTGATATTCGAAGCAAGTTTTATTGTTTTTACTCGTTAAATATTTTTTTTTTTATGGTCCTTTTCACCTTGGGGAAGAGACAGTTGGAACATTTCTCCCTCTATTGCAGTTGACCAGAACACAGCTTTCTTAGGCTGAATTTAATTGAAGCCAGCTTGTATGTGGCATTGATTCACTGTTTAAGGCAGAGAACTGTCTTCAGGTGTCCAAGCACAGCTTGAAGTTGTTACCCATATATACGTTTTATTAGAAATAAAAGAAGATCCAGAAACAGCCAGAAACATTCTTTTTTGTGTCGACCATACATTTTGTAAAAGAAAAATGGCAAAATTTACGTCGTTCTGGCTATGATACAGCGTATCTCTGACCTGGTGAAAATTCTGCGTTTCCCTTTTTCTTGATATATTACCTACACAGTGACAGAAAGGTGATGAGTGTTCACTCTGTTAATGCTGTCATTAATCATTAGCTATATAGTTATTTTATTGTATTTTTAAAGCAAACTTGGGCTACTAGATACTTATACAGTGTTCTTTTACAGGACAAGGATAACTTCTGTCAAAATCTGTAAAGTTTCTTCACAGAAAATAAACTTTTAGCCTGAATCCAACAGGTTAGCTTTCATAATAGTTCTTCTTTGAAACAGCAGTAAGCTCTTTTCACTGAATGTTGATATAATATCTGACCTATCAAATGAAATCAGTGTTTCATGCTTATGAAAGGCATAGAACTGTACAAATGCACTGTTTTATAAGGCATTAATCCAGAGACCCAATAATGCGTACAGTGAAGTTTATCTTGACAGGTGAATCAACTCATGGCTAAGACAATGCTATCCTTGTTATTGAACTGCAGGTGTTTAGAAGCTAAATGGACTAAGGAAAAACTTAGCTTCGTGTGGCAGGAATAGAGGGTGGTGAAGGAAGCAAAGCTTGGTTAGTTGGTCAGGCAGGTGCTTAGATGAGAAATTCAGATGAGAGCATAGAAATCTAAAATCAAAAGCAGGGGCCTGGTTAGGTTTTTATGGCTTCCTAGAAATAATAAGACAGCTAAGGTTAGGGGCACAAACATTGAGATAGTTATTTCTTAGAATGCTTGTTTTGGAAGAATGAAATACAAGTTTTAGAGATAACTCAGTTCTAAGGAATTTATTGTGTACAGATTAATTACAGGGAAATCCTGTAAATCTAAGAACAAACATACTTGTTTGCCCTTTCAGAAATATTTATTAAATACCTCCAGTGTCTGTGACAGATTTCTATCCTCTGTCCTGTCTTTCATAAGCTAATATAATCTTAGGAAATATTATTTACAGGCATTTGAACAATCGTAGCCAAGCGATACATGCATATAAATTATCTGTACGTTTGCTTACAGAATAAATTTCAGCTATTCTGTATCTATGATACTATACACAGGGGGCAAAAAGCCATATAGCCCTATGATAGACGTCTCCGACTAATAGTATTAAGAAAACACTTGCTTAAAATAGAGCAACTGATGGGCGGGTTTTATGGTAATCCAATAATATCTTAATGAAGATGTTATTTAAACACGTGAAGGTGGCAAAAATGAAATAAAATCAAACCATTAAAGAGAAATTAGAAAAATAACAGAAAGGATTTGTGCACAGGGATACTTAATGTCTGAAGTGAAGATTATTATGTTTTATAATTATACCAAGAAAAGTGTAGTGAGTAGAGAGAAGACAGAGAAAGATGTTTTCATGGTCAGACCCCTGATCTGCGGTGAATTTATAGTTCATCCATGAGAGGTCCAGAGAACATGATTTATTCTTCAAGGTATTGAAAGCCGAGGGATTGGAGTTTGTATTTAGTTGTCCCATGAGTCATCTACAAAGCCCCCTGTGATGAAATACGTGACATTTCACTTGCTAAAAAGTCTCATGTTTACTTTTGGCTGCCACTACCTATGGTCACTCTGGGAGGAGTCTCGAGCCTTGACACCCTGCCTCAACGTCCCTGGGAGGGCTGCCTTCTCCAGCCCAGGCTGCTGCCGTCCAGCGTGAGTCATGGTCTAACGCACAGTTTAGCCTCGTAACAGTGAACAGTGAAGTGACACTGGCTGTCTGGTGTCCATGTCCCCCAATCTGGAGTTCTACATTGCTCAGTGCCCTTCGCCCAACTCGAAGGCTCTGAACAATCCCTTTCCAGCAGCAACTCTTCGCAACTCCTGTCACTCCCTAGATCTCCCTGTCAGAAGCCACTGAGGCTACGGACTTCCGTTTGGTCACCACGCCAGACCCTCTGTTCCTCTGTGTCCTCTCTCGCTCTCCAGAGAACTAACATCCTTACCTACTCACAGTTCAGCTGAGCCTTAGTTCATTTTGCGGTTACCTCAAGCTAACGTGAAAAGTGACCAGCTGGTTCTTCCTCTAGAGTTTTTACCTCTTATAGATGCCTCCCCCCAGATTAAATTCTAGTAGGTTCTGTTCGTGCCCCACTACTTTGATGTGTCGTATCAGAGTCCTCTCTGTTCCTTCTGAGTTCATTTAACTTCTACCCTGCTCTTACCCACACCCTATAGTTTTTCTTCCCCTCGTTCTTATTCTTAACCATTATTCTATTCCCCTTTAAAACCACACACACACTTTACCCACAAGAAAGTTGTACTTTTCCCCTAGATGAGACGTTATTCATTTTTTTTTTGTCTTACAATATCATATTCCTATTCAGAGTCATCTGTTTAGCTTGCATGTTAAATTCACAGCACACTCTTACATGTTAAAGATAACTCAATTCATTTCTGTTATATATTTAAGATACTGACGACTGTGCATTTATATTTTAATAGAGAAAACTTTAGCCTCCAACCTTGGTTTCTGTGGAGGGAGGGAGTTCATTTATGATAAGATTAGTGTTCTCAAGTGTAAAATGCAGATTTGAGAGGAAAAAAAAACCTAAATGTTTTAAGTCAATCAAATATTAACTATTTCATTAAATGTTCTAAAATAGTTAATAACATCCATAATTCATTATTATTATTAAATTTCCTGTCACTCTTGTTTTTTTAATCAATCGTGATTTAGTACCTACGTGTTTGTATACATATTTACCGATGTCTATCTTTTTAATAGATTAATGCTAGATATCTCAACATTTGAGTGGATAACACATGGGCACACCCAGCTTCTAGAGCCCACTGGATAGCCGCAATTTCTACTTACAATATCATATTCCTATTCAGAGTCATCTGTTTAGCTTGCATGTTAAATTCACAGCACACTCTTACATGTTAAAGATAACTCAATTCATTTCTGTTATATATTTAAGATACTGACGACTGTGCATTTATAGTTTAATAGAGAAAACTTTAGCCTCCAACCTTGGTTTCTGTGGAGGGAGGGAGTTCATTTATGACAAGATTAGTTTTCTCAAGTGTAAAATGCAGATTTGGGAGGAAAAAAAACCCTAAATCATGTTTTAAGTTAATCAAATATTAACTATTTCATTAAATATTCTAAAATAGTTAATAATATCCATAATTCATTATTATTAAATTTCCTGTCACTCTTGTTTTTTTAATCAATCGTGATTTAGTACCTACGTGTTTGTATACATATTTACCGATGTCTATCTTTTTAATAGATTAATGCTAGATATCTCAACATTTGAGTGGATAACACATGGGCACACCCAGCTTCTAGAGCCCACTGGATAGCCGCAATTTCTAGTTTTTGTTCATTCAGCAAATATGTACTGGGCACTCACCATGTACCAGGCACTGTTCCATACCAGGGACACAGAAATTAAAAACTCACTTCTCCCCCTCAAGGGGATCACATCTCAGTGGGCTATGACACTGTCACCCAGCGAGCCCTGGTGTAGCCACAGTGGAAGAGCTGCATGTCCCAGGAAGGAGGAGCAAGGCGGGGTGCTGAGGCCGCAGAGTGTGGGGCATGCGGGGAGCCGCCAGCGTCTCTGTTTTCCCTGTGAAGCATCAGGCAAGTACACCTGTGGGAGTAGGTGGGAAGAAAGCATGCATGGCTTCTGTGAGGCGCCCAGAACAGGCAAATTCCCAGGTTCAGAAAGTAGCGTGGAGGTTACCAGGGGCTGGGGGTGAGAGGGGAGGGAGAGTTATTTTTTATGGGTACCTTGTTTTTGTGGGGGATGAAGAAAAAATATTAGATATAGTCATGCTGTTTATCCCACATTGTGAAGGTATTTAATGCCAGCGACTTGTACACTTATGGAAAGTGAAAATGAGAAATAGTATATTATGTATATTTTATGAGGTTTTGCGATAGCCACTGTGGACAACAGGAACCAGACCCAGCTGGAGAAGTGGTGACAATTTTCATGGCAACTCTTACCCCATCAGCGCTGTCACCAGGCTGTGCCGCCCCAGGATGTCACGGACAGCCTGTGGTGTGGCTCGGATATCTGAGTGGATGTGGGGGTTTTGCCGGGCAGGCGCGGAATAACTAGAAACTAAAATAGCTGTGTGTATACAATGAGAAAGTGGTTGCAGCTCAGCTCATGGCGCTTAACGCCAGGCTCAGAGCGGGTGAGGCCAAGGGAGAGGGGACTGCACAAGTAAAGGAAAAGCAAAAGCAAGATCAGGAGGTAAGATGAGGAAGGATACAGGGTCTTTCCAGAAGCTTCCATAGAGGTTTTGGAAGCGTGGGCGAGTGGCTGGTGACTTAGGCCACGGTGCGTGGGTGGGAGGGGGCGAGTGAAGGGGAGAGGGAGACGCAGGTCCCTGCAGTCGTGAGCGGAAGCAACCAAGCTCTGCGGAGGACACAGGTCGGCGGAATGTCGCATTTAGATTCCAGGGATGGCACGATCCTTCTTGGCAAGTGGCGTGGTATTTATTCCCTCATCGCAGGTATTCAGTGAGTGCCTGTTCTGTACTCCACACTGCTTTGGGTGCTGGGAATCAGCCCGGAGAAAAAGACTCTTCCCTGCTTTCCTGGAATTTGCATTCTGGTGAAGGCGCAAGTTGGGCAATAGCAAAAAATAAACAAACACGGAATGTCACGTGGGCGTGAGTTAGTGAGGCCTGAGCTGGAATGGGGGCGCTGCTCACAGAGGGGACAGGAAAGGCCCTTTAAGGGGCGGTATCATGCGGGGGCCCAGAGGTTCTGGTTCCAGGCACAGGGGGATGAAAAGACGGGTAACGCGCCGGCCCCGGTCGTACACCTGGAATAGAGGTGTGGATAGAATCAGTTAAACCCCAAACGGTCTCCCAGAACTCCGAAGACGGATTTGGATTTATAATATTTTTCCTAATTAACATTCGAAATTTTTATTTTAAATACCTGCAAAATATTTTCATAAACAATAAATTATACCAAAAAGATATTAGTAACAATGAATGGCCAGTGGGGCACCGCTGAAGTGATATAGAAAATATAGTATTTTCCCATATGGAAGGAAAAGTAGACAGAAGAAAAAGACATATTAAATGATAAAGTAATGTCCCTTGCCCCAGAAACGCTGAAACATAACTCCCTTTGTATTCACCGCATTATCACGACAAACAGGACAAAACTTAAAACTTAAAAAAATCAACTATTTTTGAACTGTTTCTGTCGGAGAGAGGCAGCTGGGAATTTGCAAGAAGACGCTGAAGAGGAGTGGAACACAGCAGTGACTTCGGTAGGCAGAAGACTAAAAGGCCGATCTCAGCTCCCAGAAGAAGCAGCAGGGTGGGCAGAAGCTGCTTAACCTCCCGAAACCGTGGTTTCCTCACCGTCCGCAGGAAAGACCGTTTCTTCTACTTACCCCAGTCGAAGTTAACCAAAGTCGTCTGCCTCCTTCACCGGCCTCACGACTTCACGCAGAAAGCCTGGCCCTGCTCTCGAGGTGATGTGGGCAGTGACCTTACAGAGGTCAGGAGCACCGAGAGTGCTTCACTGTGTATGTCTGAATGTCCCCCGAACGCGCTGAGGTCTTAGATTATTCCGTGCTCACAGGCAGTCATAGCAAAATGGATGAACCTTAACTGGTCAATCTGCCCATGTCCATGTAGTAAGGCAAGGTTTTCTGGTAAGTGAAATGTCCTCTGCCTCTATGGAACAGCCCGAAGCACGCCACAGATATCCACAAGCGGACGTCGAGATGACTCCAATTGCTAGAGACTTCTTCAACCCAGCATGCCTGTGAGTGTGATCAGAGATTTGTGACAGGGTCTCCCATGCGGTGACAATGGTCCCCAAAAGCATACATGAAAAATATAGAAAATAATTACAGTATTTGTAAAGTCAGTGAGATATTATGATAAAGACATTAAGTGTGAAGATTTCAGGCACTGACAAATCTACATCAGGAAAATAATAAACATAGCCAAAGATACACTAAATTTTGCTTCCAAGGGAGCATGGAGCCCAACAGTATTTGAATAATTAACAAAAAACAAACAAACAACAAAAAGCAATCCAAGCTGTCAGCATTAGAAGACTGGCAGATTCAGAGCCTGACCGTGGGTCACTAAGACATAGCTGATGTGACAGGCAGATTGGTGACTGAGCTAAGGACCCATGATGAAAAGCTAGATTCTCCAGAACTTTCAGCAACATTTTTTTTTTAATGAAGAAATAAATACTATGAGATTTCATTTCGGAATCTCCAACAGCAAGACCCTGAAATGTAGCCTGAAGGGACAGTGAAGGAATGGTTCCTCCTTCTCTCTCATCTGTCTTGGGGGGGGAATACACAGAGAAGAGCCCCCGAGATCTCTTCACCCTCCTACTTACCGTGAGAGGAAATGGGTCATGGCAAGGAAGGCAGTTTCCTACTGTAAAGCTGAAAACAACACACAATAATGAACCATAACCATGGACTCCTAGCAAAGGGTTCCTGGCCTGATACAGTTAGAAACTGGACCCTTTTTTTATTATTATTTATTATTTATGCCTATAGCACCTGGTCTTCCTAGGTGGTCTCCCATCCAAGTACTACCCAAGCCCGACCCTGCTTAGCTTCCGAGATCAGACATCGGGCTTGTTCAGGGTGGCATGGCCGTAGACCATGGTCAGTGGCTCTACTGGGGCACAAACCCAGGACCTTTTGCATATAAAGCAGATGTGCTAACCGCTACCCTATGGAACCACATCCCTGGACCCTTTTTTCTTAAGCAAAGGCTTCCAACAACAACATACTCAGCCAGTGGACAGTAGACTGTCTTCTCCATCTTTGGCGTAGGGGGTGAGGGCACAGACTGAGTTGGACATGGAGGGGGCATAGTAGAGCTAAGAAGTTAATAGAATTGCCGAGCCATGAGCGTTCATATGTGTAGGAGTGTGGGAGGTAAGTCCTGTTCTTTGTGGTTGTGGATGTAGCGATGATGGGTCTTAATTATATAGCAGCAAGAGAAGGAGAAAGAAAAATATCTTTTTTCCCCCGCATTTGCCAAAGTTGTTAATTACAGTGTTATTTGTACTTTCAGACATTTGGAATGAGATGTCCAAAATTATAAAATTATAGTATGTCTATCCAACAGAATTTTATATATTCATTAAAAATTATATTTTAAAAGCTAATGATAAATTGGAAAACTGCTCACGATCTAATGCTGAGTGAAATAAATTTCAAATTTTGGTTTCAGAGTTGTTCCAATTTCTTATAAATGTGTAAAGAAAAAACTGGTAAGGAAAATCTTCGAATGTTACCAGCTCCTTCTTCCTGGTAATATTACAGGTGATTCTAATGTTTCTATTTATAATTCTCTGTGTTTAAAAACTAGAATCATTAATATGTATTACTTCTATATTTAAAATTAATAAACTTTATATAAGAAGAGATAATTAATGACACTATAAGTATAATTAAAATTTACATTTATTCTAGTAATAACCAGCTATCCAAAACTGTAATGGAATAGTTATTTAGCCAGTAAATGATTCTTATGTGCCGTTCACTTAAAAAGGCACGAGAGATTCAGAAATAAAGGTACTAGCCCCAGCTGGAGGAACTCAGGCTGGGTGGGGAGGCCGAGGAGAAAGCAGACAGGTGCCACGATGCTGTGTCAAGTGCTCCTCCAGAGACAGGCCCACGGTGCTCAGTACCACAGAAACAATCCAGCCACTGGGACTTGTGGAAGGCTTCCAGGAGGAGGTGACATGTAAATTGACTCTTGCATTATGCTGAAATTCGGAGGAGGAAGGAAGAAAATCTGAACTAAACCAGTTACTATGGGTGAGGAGAAACGAGACTGAAGCAATATAAGGAATTTTGGAGTTTAGAATGTCTTTTAAATTTCTCTCTCGGACACTAGGTGGGTGGCAGCAACACCTGGCTCGCATGCAATAGAGCTGGAAGAGCATGTTTAGAGCGAAAATTGGAGAAATGTGCATTAGCAAGGTAAACTACATATGGCATTGGGACACAGTCATTTGCTCTTCAAGGTTTTATTGAGCAAGACTGTGTGGAATTGTCCTGGGTGCCGAGGATGCGCCGATGAATCAGACAAACAGGCTTCTGCTCGCACAGTGCTCGAGGCTGGCCTAGGAGACAGACTGCAGACAGACAGACAGACAGAATGTCCAGAAACAAGAGTGCTATAAAGAAAATTAAACTGGATTCCATGAGGAGGGTCAGGAAAGGCCCCTCAGAGGGGCTCAGGGAAGATTCGGGAAGGACGGTGATGTGATGATAATAGTATTGTTGATGGCTGCATTGACTGAATCCTTTCTTTGTGCCAAGTGGGTTATTTCATTGAATCCACAGGACAAGCCTGTAGATAGGCAGTGTTGATCAGCAGAAATAGGACCAGAGTCAAACTCAACTCTGCCTCCAGCCGCACTCGTCAATACAAGTACTTTCTGTCTGTACCAAGTTGGGCCCGAGAGGCGAGGGCAGAACCCACGGAAAGCAAGACCCTCACTCAGGGGCACAGATGCATGAGGAAAAGGGGAGGGGGCTGAGAACGCGGGAATGCCGGCATTGGAGGGGTAGAAGAGGGCCTCTGAAGACAAACACTGAGGATACGTAACAGAGGGTGTGAGAGCTCCAGGGGACGCTAGCCTGACAGGAGAGGACGCAATAGCATGGGGGGCGGGGGGGGGCGGTCAGCAGGGTCCCATGTCCACATACCCCAGAAGAGACAAGAGCTGGTAATGTCCATTAGATTTAACAACCAGACAATTACTGGTGGTCCATGAGGGAGTGAGGAAGCCCAGACTGCAGAGCCGATAGGGGAAGACTTCTTCCTTCTTCCCCGAGAGAGAGAGACAGAGAGAGAGAGAGAGAGAGAGACAGAAAGAGAGAGAGAGAGAGAGAGAGAGAGATTGATTCAGGGTAGGAGCAGCGAGCTTTGTTATGATTGTCATTGTTTTGTTTTTCGTTTACAAAAGGATGAGACCTGAGGGTTGAGCCTATGGAGAGGGAGGGGTTGAGGCCATAGGAGAGAAAGGAAGTAATTGATGTAGCAAAGTCCTTGTAGGGACGAAAAGGATGGTGAGCAGAGCATGGGTCAAGGGGGAGGTCTTGGGCCAGAAGAGACACCTCTTCCACTGTGAAGGGAAGGGAGTTGCCTGATTCATTTTCTCTGAAGTTGGCAGTGTTGTCATCTGCTCAAGGTAAAGACAGAGGGGAGTGAGTGGTCCTACCTCAGCTTCTGCTTTGAAACAGGGCTTGTGGGAGATGGGAGTGGATGTCCAGGACCTGTAGAAACAAATCCAAGCAGCCCCGAGGTTCCCATGAGTTTGGAACCCTGGCATCTGTGGTGGCTGCCCCTGCACAGCTGTGAGATTTCCTCCGGCAGGGCCAGCAACCGGATGGGGCCGGGAGCCTGGCCGTGCTGTGTGGCACAGACGGCTCAGGTGGCACCTGTTCTGAGCGGATCACTTCAGTCTTTCAGCTGGCTTCTCTTGGACAGTCCTGAGTTCATAGACCCTTCCACGGCCAGAACGAAGCAAATCTGCGGTGCCAGAATTTATCTTCTAATTAGTCATTTAAGGAAAACTCCTAATCCGTGACACCTGAATGTAAAGTATGTGTTAAAACAGAAAATAGTAAGGGCCCAGGACCTTGAGAGCTCAGTGATCAGTGAAATGGCTGGAATGTGCCTTGCTCTGTTCCGTCCCTGAGTTATAATTGTTACAACTGCTGCTTAGGTTTGATTCAATTAGAGACCCTCTTTCCCATTAAATACACAGCTTCCCTGGGAATGTCATTGTGAAACGTTTTGTTGTTACCCTGTATAGCAGTCACTTCAAGATAACACAAACCTGGCTCCTGGCAGAGAAGTTCGTTACCACTACATGCATACAAAACAGAGGATGTAATCAAAAGGGTATTTGGCATGGATCCAGAAAGCAATTGGATTAGTCTATAACTGGCCGCCATAGTTTCAAGTCCAATTCTGAGCCATGACTTATTGCTTCCTAACTGACAATCTCAAAGGTTTACCAGGAGGGCGCGAAAAGCTCAATCATTACTTTCTAGCTCATTCTGAAATATGTTTCATTAGTGAACATTTTTGAATATTTAAAATAAAATTAAAATAACAAGATAAAAAATATAACTGTAGAGGGAACATTTCAGATAGCTCTTGGTTTTTATTCCTTAAGTCAGTATTGATTTATATAATAGAGGGGGGAATGGATAGTGTTCTTTAATTTTCAAACTTCACACGAAGCGCTTGAAATTTAAAAAGCAAACAACATGCAACAGTGACAAAACACTGACTAAATTCTGGTTCTGACTTGGCAAACATTTAGAAAAGAGTGAGATTTAAGCAATTTTACTGTTTAAATAACTCAGAAATTCTCTTTTGAAAGATTTTAGCTCCTCTCACCAAATTTGAGATATAAATTGATCCCATTGTTAAGTCAAATGCCTTCATTACTTTCTCTGAGGTTCCTCGAACACTTTAGAAGCAAAACCTGAGAACAGCAGGACACCCTGGCATCTGAGCTAGTACTGTCTTCACCTGTGAGTGCGGCTTTGGCGCCCAGGAAAATGACAGGCGACACCACCATATTTCTCTGGGATTTCTTAAAGAGCCCGCGCCGCATTTCGTCCCTCTTCCCTGCAGGAATCAGAGTTAATTTCTAATGATAAGCCTGCTTTCTGTTATTGGCTAAAATACTTTTAAAATTCTTTTCTTTTTCATATTCCACTTTCTCATAATATCTCTTTCTTTTTTTAACTGCACACAGATTTTAATGCTTTACCAGAGTAAATCTACTTTCTGCGGGTTTCGCACGGGTTGACCTGAATATTTACGTTATTTTCCTCCAGAATGGCTATGCAGTAGGTATATTTTGACTCTCTAAACGATTTAAATTGGATTGGTGATTGCAGCCAGATACTTATTGATGAAATAGGAAAAGAATTAACACGCAAGAGCACCGGATTCGAACTCCGCCCGCCCGGGTCGGGGAGGGGGGCACCTCCAAAGTGGGTCGCTGACTTCAGGTGACTTGACTTCCGAAAAACTATGAGGAGTTGTAGTGGCACTAGCTGTGACATAGTCTCCCATTTTTGTGATGGTGGCGGTTGCTGAGACTGGAAAACATGGAAAGTATTGAGACATGGGAATAGGGCACAGCCCCTGATCTGAGTGGAATTGGAGACCCCTTAAGCGGGGCGTGGGGACCAGGCTGTCAGGTTTGGGCCAGGGAGGGAGTTGCGTTTGTGGGGGGGTGGGGGGAGTGAGGGAGGCCAGGCTCGCTGGGAA
>NW_006438867.1:5242894-5283634 GCF_000325575.1 Pteropus alecto
CTGGGAGGGGTCCGGGGTGGGGGGCTGGCGAGTTTCCCTCTGGGAGCCGCGTCGCTTGCGCGGGCCCCTGCACCGCCGCCGTCCACCTAGCCCATTGAATGAATGAGTGCCTAGCCCAAGTGGCCCTCCACGAGGACTGTCCCTCTCCCAGTCTCTCCTTTCCCACGCAGGACACGTCCGCTGCGTGTGTGGGAGGGAGAATCAAGAGACGGCTAGGGAGCCTACCCCAAACTCTGGGAGACCAGACGTCAGGGGTAGGATTTGGAGAAAGGCAGGTGGACAGTCGTTGGTGCGTGTGGACAGCCGCCCTGCTGTGGGTCAGGCTCTCCTCACTTTGGGGTTACAAAAGTGGGCCTCGCTTTTGGAATCGATTGCCCACGAATCAGAGGAAAAGAAGAGGCGATTGCCGGGAGCCAGGGGGTCCTTAAGGATCCTTGCTTGGGGCAGAACGCCGGCCCCTTCCCCAGCACCTCTCCCAGAGTGCACACTGTGGCCTCACTTCTGCGCACGCTTCATGCGACCGGTTCCATGTAGGGCGGCGAATGCATGGAACGGTCCGAGCTTCTCAGGGCCCTGGCTGGGAGCTGGAAGTCTGGTTAGTCACCACATCGTGCCTGCCCCAATAAGGGAAAGTGGCCCTGCTCCACGGAAGAGTGTCTGGGCAGTGTGGGATTCAGGACCACTTTCCCCAAGTGTTAGTTAGACGTTTCAGGAATTGGGAGAAGCGTGGTGGGAAAGGCTGCCCACATCCAGTCTCTGGACCTTGTTGCCTCCTGTCTTTCCAGTGGTATCTGCTGAGTTGGCTCGTGGCCACAGGGGTGGAAGAGAGTTCTAGAGAAGAAGATGTGAGGCCCGGACAGCGGAAAGGAGGGGGGAGGGGTGGGGCGTGAGAAGGGAGAGTTCACCTTCTCCTGGCTCCTCCCCTTTCCTTATTGTAGAACCGTAGAAGTATTTTGCTAGATGCTCCGCCCTCACCCCCATGCAGCCCGGTCTTTCCCTCACCCTGACAGCGACCGCCGTAGATGCCTGGAGTCTGCACCTCCTTATCAACCTAACTGGTCAAATCGGAAGTAGGAGTTGCAGATGATCCCAACCCTTACTGTAGTCAGCATGAAATGTTCAACCCGTATTTTCTCTCCGACACAGTGGCCCCATTTCGTAAACATCCAAGAAATAAACAGATTTTCGGCCCGGACCCAGAAATAAGTGGTGATGACCCCGTAGTTTTTGACTGTTGAATTTTTAAGACCTCTATGTGCATTGCAGACTTCAATTCAAAACAAGAACTTTCCCTGTTATTGTGCTAAATTGTCTAATCTACATAATGGATGATGTTAGAGAAATTTTTGTGGTCTAGTAAACTTCTGTTGCTTCATCACTTCAGAATGCTTACTGCAACTGCCTCTTTCATAGCTTCTGTTAAGTTTGTTAGGTTTGTTAAATCAATGGATCTTCAGGAAACAAGAAGTGTTTCCAGGAGGGCCGCCAAGGCTGTGCTAGCTTTTTATAGAAGCTGAGGCCAAAGATGACTGCAGCCCTGTCTTTTTCAAAACGAGGTCTGGGAAGGAAGAAAGTGTACAATAAAGACCTAAAACCATCCAGGTTGTCCAGGAAAGCCATTTATCCACGCGAATGTTAGACATGGCTGTTTAGTTCAGGCAGTGGAGAGAAAAAGTTTTGTTTCTGTGAAATAAACCAGAGGTGGAGATTTTAAGATCATGAATGTATAGATGTTAAGGCTAAAAGTGGCTTCAGAATGCTAAGTTTAAGAGTTCTCCCAGTGCAATTATTTATTTTTTTTAATAGAGAAATGAGGATTTAAAGTGTTTAATCAGAATATTAATTTTTGCTTGCCCCTAATCTGCTTACCACTCTGCTAACAGCGGATGCCAGCAGGTTATTCAGCTGGGACCAAACAGTCCTTTTTGAGGCAGGCTTCAACTTCTGCTTCTCTGAGGGAGCTGGGATGCTTGCCACAAAACCAAGCCAACTCGGTGAAGGAGCTTTTAGATGCAAATTGATTTTCTTGCTAAGGTAGCTAAAATATGGAACTTTGGCCATGAGACATTGAAATACTTAAGTTATTAATGTTGGCATTGATTCCAGGTGAAAATGTTCTTCATTTGTAAAAGAGTTCTTTATATGGTTCAGTTCACAATATCAGAATAACCAGCTATATGAGTGTACCCCCAGAAAGCTGTGCCCCACCAAGAGATGATACGAGGCTATTGGCTAAAAGGAAACAATAAACAAACAAACAAACAAACTTTTTTTTTTTATCAGATAAAGGTTTTGTGCTGGGACTTTTTAAATGTCTCTGAAATTGTCTTCTCATTATCCTTAGTCAATAGAACAGGGTTCAAAGTGCTTTATAACAGACTTACGCTTGTTGTCTAGTGGATTCTGAAGCCATTTGATTATCTGTCTTGCCTTTTTACATTCCAAGGAAGGAACTCCTTATTCTAACTCAATCTTCTCTTCATGAAAGAATGTCTTATCAATGAAACAGAAAGACAAGAAGTAAAACTGTTTAAGCATATTGAAGCTTGTGGATTTCTGTGCTGTGGACCATAGTTAGGAAGGAGGAGATTATATGTAATTGAAAAAAGCCTTTCTTAACACATGTCACAATGACACAAATAATGAGACCGATGGAAGGATAAGAGCTGAATGATGCTTGAGTTGGTTAATTTTATTACACAATTAGAGAAGGCATTTTAAAGAAGACCTGAAATTGAGAGCTCTTGGCTTTCCAGTTCTGTATAGTAGCCGCCAATTTTTCATCAGATTGTGGCATTTTTGCCAATGCGTACTTCTTAATTTCCCCAGACGCTAATCCTCATAAGGGGCAGCAAGAGTTTTTCTCACCCATCACCTCAATATTGATTATTGTAATAATGGTGGTAATTGTCGTTTATTCTCAAGATGGCAAAGTTACTTAGTGTTCAACACAGGATTCTAATTCGGTTTGTCAGAAGTCAGAGGCCATCTGTGCTCATTTTCTGTTACATCACACTGCCCCCTTCATAGGCCTTAGGGGGACACATAGACCTCGAATCCTTTCTCTAAAGCTCTCTGTCACTTGCAATTAGTTTAAAAATAAAGAACAAAGTTAACTGAGTTAACTGCTCTTTTTCTAGAGTGACAAACAGAACCCTGGTACCTAAAATGGCTTGTCCCCTAGTCATCCTATTGGGCTGGGCAGTGTATAGGCTTACAGAGATTTGAAATGAACAGATAGCCATACATCTAGCTTGTTGGGGGCCTTGTGTAGTGTGCCCTGCCCATTGCCATTGCTACAAGAAGCCAGGGCCTTCAAGAATGAAATGCTGTCATAAAGTCTGAATGCAGGTTTCTTCAAGGTGGGTGAGTGACAGGTTCTTTTGGCTTCCCCAGATCCCTAATCAGCCACCACTGGTGATAATTCTTAGCTTTTATAGCATTATTAAATTTTCTAGGCAGAAACATACCCTTTAGCTTTTGGTGTTTGTAAGTAGTCTGAACTATTATTCAAATGTTAAGGTCTGAGAAAATCCAAATGAGTTTTCTAAAGCTTTCTGCTCCTTTATTTTAAAGCCCTACTCTATTTTAATGGAAATGTAATCCATATATTTGATTCTTTTATACCCCTATAACAATATTTAGGTAGCTTGTGAACTAATTGATGTCCAAGTCTTTTGATCTCTTTTACAGCCCCATTTTAAATAATTTCTCTTAGACACAGGAAGTTATATTCCTGCCAAGAATAAACTAACTTAAAACACTGAAAAGTTTGAGTTTCGTTAGAAATGCTAATTCCACCAAATTTTAGTGAGTTCTTGTCATGTTAAGACAGGTTCATTCATCCTCAAAGTCAAGAGCAGCATCCTGTGATGTGATGTAAACATGAGATTGCGACTTTAATGCAGAGTGGGATCGAGAACAGAACATGGGCCATTAAAAAGTCCTCATTAAAATCTAAATGTGTTCCATGATATCGAAAAGTACAGGATGATACTGGCCGATCCTTTTCATGTGTTTTATATCAGTATCCTTCCGTTTTTTGTTTTTTTTTTATCACTTTACTGTAAAGAACAGGTCATCCTACTCTGTCGGTTTGGTTTTTTTTAACGTCTCTTTAAAAGGGAGTACGTTTAGATGTGATTTATATTAACGATAACGAAAAAATCCAAATATACAGTTAAAAATCCGAGGAGAGCCTATCACTTTCATCAGGGTCCTCAGCTTTAGCTGTTCACAGAATCATCTGAAGACTTTCAGAAATATCCACAGCCTGGCCGCCTCCCGGAGATTCTGGTTCCGTTCAGATGGGCCCGGGGATCAGTATTTTTTAAAGCTCTAAAGATGGTTCCAGTGGGCAGTCTGGGCTGAGAACCTCTGACTTACGCTAACTACGTATGATAACTTGCAGAAGTCTGTGTCTAGGACAACATCATATTTTAAGCTCCTAAGAAAAGTTTCGTTTGAGTTCGGAATGAGCTCGTCAATTTGTATGGACAGAAAAAAAAAAAAAAACAAACCAGTGTGCCTTGAGAATAATGACAAAAGTCGGTACGAGTATGGAGGGAGATGTCAGCGGTGTGAGTAGGGTCAGGTTATTAAGATCAATCAGGTGGACCTTATTGCCAGGGCAAGAAGTTTGGGTTGGGTTCTGCGTGTGACAGGAATCAAAGGAATTTAAGCAGAGAAATGACGAGACCTGAATAAATTACTACTGGAGTGGTCCAGGTGAGAGAGAAACAGTGGAAGGGACTAGGGTGATAGAGACAGACGTGGAGAGAGAGAGACAGACTGGCAACATGTCTTGGAAATGGAGACAGCCATGCTGGCAGCTTGGTTGCTGGAGGTGAGGGAGAGGGAACGGGGATTCCTAGGTTTGTAGTGGCTCTGGGCTCAGATGGGGGCAACTGGTAGATTTGCATGTTGCAATCGCAAAAGAAACTTTTTTTTTTTTGAGTAAGACACTTGAGAAGTGAGGAGTTCTTCTTTGGCCAAATTAGGCCAAATATGTCTATTAGACGTCTAAAAATAAAAGTCAAAGAGTTGTGTGTACAAGTATAGTTTTAGGAGAAAGGTCAAAGCCAAGGACGTAGGTCTTGGAGTTGTCAGCATACAGTACTGCTCACAACACTGTCCCTAAATTCAGCATTCTCATAGCAGAACAACAGCAGTGCTATAGTGAATAATCTTCTGTGACAGATTTATTTATTTGGTTCTAGAACTGTAGAAAAAAATTTTTAAATCATAAAAAACACATCTAACTAATAAAATGTACCTTTTTAATTTAGAAATGATATTGCAAAGTAAAAATAAAAAATGTTAACAAACATCTAAAGGAAATGCTTCCCAAGGTAGATCCCATATGTAAAAAATTAAAATATAGATAATTAAGTAAAAATGGTCTTAGCACGAATACTTCTGTGGTCACTATAACTTGTTGGCCCCACTTAAAAGGCAGCAAGAACTTTGTATGGAAAGGTGACTTCTCCAGCGTCATGATACTTAGGACTCGTCTAATCAAAGCTGAGCTTGTTAACAGCAGTTCTGTATGTTGACTTTTCCAGTATTGCATTTGTTTACTGACTTTTATCAGTACGGCTTGTTCATAATGAAGTTAATTGAAGGGAAATTTCTCAGAGAAAAATAGATCACAGCGTCGTAAATTTTTGCGTAAGGGAAGTAACTTAAACTTGGCCTAACCTATCTGCAGTATGCTAGCTAACCCTTGGCAGTAACAATTTCCTCCTGGAATTAAAGCAAAGAAAGGACCATGTTCATTAATTGCTGGTCGTGATTCTGCCCCATTAGTTGACTGCAATTCCTTGAGAAGACCATTTGATACAATTTTTACGAGTCACCAATTTGATCATTTAGACATGGAGCACACATCTGTGAAATTAATATATACTCCTCCTTCACGTGTTTTAGATCTTAGCATGAACAAAACAATTTATAAAGAAAAAACATTGCTTAGAGACCTTGTAGTTTTCTGGGGGTTCATCCAACAGGGTATTTCTACTCTGCTGTTTTGCAAGTTTAGTGATATTGCAAAATGAAAACAAAAGTGTTTTGAAACTGTTACAACATTCCTGGGCTTTTTTCAGAATCCTTGAATGTTTAGTGGAGTTGAAGGACAAACATTTTTGTCACGTTTGTAGTTAGTCAATAAGTATTTATTGAGCCATGAAATAGCATCCTTGTCAAAGCATGTTAGGACTGTGCACAGGATATTAATTCAGTGCTGTGGTTTTATCCTGGCAAAAAAATTTTGTTAAACTGCTCAAATCATTTAACTCATCTATTTAACCAGAAATAGAGCAAGCTTTCAGAAATTGCAAAAAGACATTATAGAATGTGCCGTGACTACACAATATCATATTTGCAAATCTGCTGTGTCAAACATCTTACATTCTCAGGCAGAATATTTCCTCAGTAACATTTTTTTCCAAAATAAAAATTTCAGAATACTATGGTTCTGTTATTTGGTATAATAGAGAATATTTTATCTATATTTCATCATGGCATGCTCTGTTTGTTGAATACTTCTTTCTCCTTATGTAAGAAATTAATGAACAATAGAGAGAATGGTTCTGCAACTCCCAGAAATTAATATATTTACTAGCAATGACATTAACTTGGAAAATCTCATGTGCGTCTTATCCTCTTTCCAACTGGATAAAGTAGAAACATTTGCAGGTTTCTTGAAGGATCATTGAAAGTTTTTTCTAATGACAGTTAATATTTATCATTAGAATAATATCTGAAAAGTGCAAATATTTGAATATCTTGGAAGTATAAGAGTATAAGTTATTCAATCTGTTGCCTCATGGGGTGGTCCCAGTGACATCACAGAGATAGCAGGGTAGTGCATCCTTCTTCGGCCTGACATTGAGTTGTATTCATCACCGAACTCTCCGAAAACAATGACAGAATACACCTTCCTGAGCCAGAGGAGTTGTCCCCGGGGTCTTGTAAATAAATTGCATATTTATTTTAGTCCCAAGAAAAAACTTCATAAGCAATAGATACAAAAGAAGAACAATTGCTAGAGTGAAAATAAGCCAAGAAAAGCTTTTACATATTTCGACAATTGTCTTATAAGCTGTTTATTCTTTCCCGGAAAGGAAGAAGAGAAGCTTTATACTGTTCGATTTCAAGCCCTTAAATCTAAATTAGAGCAATAATGACAAAAGAAAAAGTGTACCCTTAACCCTTTAGAGTAGCACTCTAATGGTTGAAAACGGATTGAAACCGTTTGAGATAGCATCACATGTATGAAATCACACCTGTGTAATGGTGATTAACATCCGTGAAATCAGTGTACGTTCATTTGTGACATTGATATAAATCTTTGCCACATCTCTGGCTGCATTGCTAGGAGCACCCATGGCCCAAGACAGTCAACGCATATTGTTTTACTTTTGTTTCATCTGAACCATGTGGAAGAGGGCGGGGTCGGTGGCGTTGGGGCATGACGGAAGATCACAGGCACGGCATCGTGATCTAGTGGTTCAGAGCAACTCATAGCACCAAGACTACGTGGGTGAGACTCTTACCTCCACCTTAAGCAGTGGGCCCTTGGGCAAGATAATTAATCTCAGTGTTCCTCAGCTTCCTCTTCTTTAAAAAGGATAATAAGCATGGACCTTACTTTACAGGGTTGTTATGAGGATTAAATGAGTTAATGTTTTTAAAGCATTTGACATAATGTCTCGCCCCTAATAAACACTGGATAAAAGTTTATTTAAAATATAGATAGATGTGCACGTAAGTGGAGAATTGAGCAGCAGAGACGTATTTCCTGGAAAAGCGATGCTTTCGGCTCTCCTTAAAGCACCTGCTGACTTCAAACCTGGATTCATCTGCCTGATTCCATGTCTTACGAATCTATCCTGGAGCCTGTGATCAGGGATCTCTGAGTGCCGACAGTAGCCTCACTTCCTTGCCTCTGACTGGGATCAAAAATTCAAATACTACATATGTTGGTAGCACAGTTGGGAGCGTCTTGTGTAAATCCATTAGTGTTACAGCATGAATCATATACTAACGTTTTGTCTTTCTGGAAGATCATCAGTTATGGTTTGTTCATCAAAATCACCATCAGCCTTAGAGCTACACAGCCAAGAATGAATTCCCATGTCCTTGACCTAAATAGGATTTGATGGAGACCTAATTAAAAATGAGAGAAGTTGGACTAGATAATCCCGAAGGTCCCATTTATTAGCTTAACGACCAGTGGCTCCATAAAACCAGCCTATGCAGCTCAAGGCAACTAAATGTCCTAAGTCTTTTCGTTCTCTTTCCATGTGGATTTTTAGGATGTTCTCAGAGGGGAGAAGCCCAGAGTTACAGCCCAGGAGGCCTGCCATGTCGTTCCCCACGCAGCTCTGATCACCTAGCCTCCATCAACAGCAGCAACGTACAACTGGTGCTTCCTGTCATTGGAACTGCATCTGCCAGAGGTGGAGAAGGAACAGGGAAGGGCACAAGCCAGGAGTCCAGGGCCTGCAAACACCTGTAGAATCTCAGTGGTCCCGGCACCGCACTCGGGTGGGGCCCCAGGCTCAGAAGGGTCCCGCACTAGGTTCGATGCTCTGTTGTTGCCATCTTCAAATTATTAATAATTGTCGAATGGCCACATTTTTATTTTGTACTGGGTCTGGCAAATGACGTAGCTGAGCCCGAATTTGGGGAAACCCAGCCTCTTATAGAACCGTGCCTTTGTTTGTGAGTTCACCTTCATTGGTGAATTTGGTGTTATTTAAGTAGGATAAATGACATATATAATCACAGGATACTGGATCTGGAAGTGACTTCAAAGCTTTGTGCCCTTGCCTTTAGGGAACGTGACCCCCTAAGAGAGAAAGAACGTGTTTTATTATTATTATTATTATTATTGTTTATTGATTCTGATAGTGTCTTTATGAAATAAGGCAATAGCACCACCCGTCGTTTACAGAGTTATGATTATATTTTAGTCATTACACATGTTGAAGCAAATATTTTATTTAGTTTTTTTAAAGTACTGCGGTGCTTCGGGTACAATAGGACATTGGGACAAATTACAACTCTTGGTATGCTAGATTTGAAGATCCAAGTCCTGCTTTGATAACTTAAACTACTTCTTAATTAAAAATGTGTTTACAATACCCATAATAGATTAATTCATTAAACCACTGCTATTAAAATCATTAAGGCTATTTCCTGTGTAGGTTTCACCTAGGGCTACTTACTCAGAAGAGGAAATTGGGAGAGGTGGTAATAAAGCCTATCATTTATCACCAGGGATTTCTGGCACATTTCTGCCAACATCTTACTTTGTCGTCATGTCCATCTGTCTGTGTGAACACGGAAGCTGACTAGAGTCTAGTCTCAGAAAGCCGCATTGGCTAAATCCTCCTTTACAACAGAAGCTATACGTAGACATCCCTCTCTGATGATGTAAAAAGAAAAAAGATGTTTTTCCTTTGTTTGGAAGTTGAGTTCATTATTGAACGCAAAGTATTTCTGGGCAATTGAATAAAGAGAGTGCATGTATTTTCATTTGCTCTGAAGCTGCTTCAAACAAGAATGTATTTGAGTAGTTCTGAATAATAACGCAAATAAGTAGGCAGATTCTGGCCCCCGGCAGCCAGCCGTGGGCCACGTTGGAAGAAAGGAGACCTGCCTGACAGCAGTGTCCTGGCACCAAAGTGGGCACAGGCGGTGGCCCACGAAGACAAGCAAGTGACAGTGTTTGCCCGTTCTGTGTGTGTAGCACAGTCGTGGGAATTCAGAAACTCAGGCTCTAGGTGTCACTCGGGACACAGTCTCCCGTGTCAATGCTCGGACATAATGGTTTCCTTGTGCGTATTTGCCCCTGGGCCATAATCTCCTGCGACGAGAGGCGAAGGTCTCTTTCACTGTGGACGATCGAGGCCGTCGCCCTGGCATAGGTGTTGAGAAACCGAAGGGTGGCCCTGAACGCTTGCTGAGGGAACAAATGGATAATAATTATAACGTCAGCAGCTGCCCTGCAAGGGACCCTGCTGTGTGTGTGCCTGGCGTTGGCTGAGGATTTGATGCGTTTTCTCGGTTTATGCTCGGGCTTCGAGACAGGTCCTACCACGGTCACTGTGGCACACCCAGCGGCTTGCCGCGATTTAGAATAAGCCTTCCTCTCAGGGCCCACAAACTAGAAAACAATTGGAAAATGATTCCTCCCCTAAGAAGAGCAGCCCCGTGGACGTGCGGCCAGGTGCGCGTGTCTGGGTTGAATGTTAGCATCCACGGACCCCCACGGCGCACTGGGCCTCATATTGTCCCCACTTTATTACGAGGACGCTGAGGCCGACAGGGCAAGTAACTCGTTTAAGGCCCGTAACTGCTGCTTGTAGCTGTGTGGATTGTGGGAGTGACTTGTAAGATTTGCGAGATCCTGATGACTCCAGAACTCGCACCAGAAGCCCAATCTAGCGCTTAGCTGTTCACGGTGTTGTAGTGACGACACGGAACCGTTTTCAGAGCTTGCTCCAGTGTCACCTCAAGAGATGGGAGCTGACTGTGGCTTTCTGGCATCCCAGGGTCCCCATGATCATAACGACGGTGATTAATGATGATCCTGAATATTTGTGTAACACTTTACAGTTAAGTGTTTTTCCATTAAGGCCGTATAACAGTGGTTTAAAATCAGTAGGTTCTCACAAAAGTCCTTTGAGGTAGGCAGTGGAGGGGCGTTAGTAAAACGATGAGGATGAGAACAATGACGTGACTGCCCAAGGCCAGGGCGGGCTGAGGGCGGTTTGAATCCAGGCTGCCACCCCAGGGCTCGCCCTGCCAGCGGCACCTGCCTGCTGTCCTGTGCGAGCTCTGCTCTGTCGCATCAGCTGCTGTCACCAAACCCACTGCTCCCAAACCTGACGGAGCGTCAGAACCATGGGAGAAGCTTTTTGAAACACAGCCCCCTGGACTCCTCACCAGATCCATCGAATCAAAATCGTCCCTGAGGGGCAGTGTACATGAGTGTGCCTCATCTGTGTGTGTGTGTGTATGTGTGTGTGTGTGTGTGGCAGGGTAAGGCGTGTGCATTTTTAACAAGCGTCCCAGGTGACCTTCGTTGTTTGTTTGCAGCCTGCCTGGCACTGTCCTCTCACCAGTGACTGCTGGAAATGCTTTTAAACTCTCGTGGTGACTTCAGGCTCCCTGCCTATGCCATGCAATGTCTGATACCTTTATCTCCCTTCTGCCTACCTAGATCCCACCCACTGACAAGGACTGGCTTAAGTTTTTCACGATTTGTTGCCAGCGCCATTATGGTTATTCCCATCCCCGCCTCCCCCTGACCTCCCCCTTCAGTATGTGAGTGCGCCTTGGGGGCTGGAGGGCGGCAGAACAGTGGGGGCCTGCTGTGTGTCAGGCCCCTGAGGCAGTGCTTTTCCACCTGTCGTCTGTGAACCATCACAGCGAGACACCGAGGTAATGATTATCATCCCTGTTTTAAAGATGGGGTAAGTGAAGATACTTGGCCGAGGCCAGTACGCCTAGTAAAGTGCAGAGGCTCATCTGGCTTCAAGCTTCTGCCTTTCTGCTCAGTCTGCTGAGTGTTTCAGTCTGGATCTTATCTTACCAGCAAGATTTCCTTGATATAGAATAGAGAAACTTTGTCTTACATTATAAAAAATCAGCCTTTACTACCTACTGTATAATCCACACGGTGAAATCACCTAGTTTTTGAAGAAATAAAAAAAAAGAATGCCTCTCCTTTTCTGAATCATTTCCTAGCAAGCTTCAAAAAGGTGAATGGTATTGATGGAGACGTGACATTTATTTATTTGAGCTCTTCCATATCACAAGGAAATCCTGGGCAACATTCTATCCTCTTCTTTCTTTTAAACAAACAAACAAACAGACAAACAAAAAAACATGAAATGTTGGAGCACATGAAATCCTTATGGATTCTCTTTTTCGAGCCATCCAATTTTCAAGAGTTGATTGAACCTCACAGAGATTTAATTAACCTGTTCCAGGTCACATATCTCATTAGTGATAAATTCAAGATGAGAGTCCAACTCCACGTCACACTGACTTTTGGGATTGCAGGTGAATTAATTCTTGGCCGCCCATTCATAAGCAAAATGCCCATATCTGAAATCAGTCTGGGGTCCAAACTTCTTGAGGGAAGAACGGTACCTTACCTTCGAGAACAAAGGCAGTCCCACAAGATTTGTTTGTAAGTATTTGTTGGTGGCCTGAGGCACTGTCTCGGTGACCAAAGGAATCCTATTGCTCCCTTCTAAATGCTGAGTGCTCTGGTGGCCCCCAAACACTGCCTGCTCTACTGTGATCCCACCCCTAGGAGTCTGGCACACTGGTCCGCTTTGTGGAGTTGAGCGAGATAACCTTCCCTGACCTCCAGCCTCCTTCCAGGGTGCACTTGGAAATTTTCGTTTTATAGCTAAGAAACCTAACCCTATTGTATTGCGTGTTAGGTCGGGTGGGGAAAATGGAGAAAGCATAGTTGTCATTTAAATATTGATCTTTCAACTATTTAACATAGAAATGTTCCCTTTTAACCATTTTTTAAAATTACGGTACTAAAAAAAAAAAGAGGTTTTTTTTTTTTTTTTACTCCAATTTCTCATTTTCTTAACTTGCTCGACAAATATTTATTAAGTACCTCCTGTGCCAAACACTGTCCCGGCTACTGGTGATCTGGTGGTGAACAGACACAATCAACACCCTCGTTGAACTTCCATTTAAGTAGGGGAGAGAGAGAATAATAAACAAATACGCAATAGGTCAGTGTTCTAAATAATGCATTATAAAGAACGACATGCAATGGGAAGAAACTGGAAGTTGAAAGGGAGTGCTATTTTGGGTCTGATGGCCAGAGAAGGTCTCTCGGGGCGGCGGGGGTGTGGGAGCGGGGGTGGCATTGGAGCAGAGACCTTCAGAGATCTGGGGGGAAGAGGGAGGAGCAGAATGTGGTTGCTTCTGGAGCGGGAGCACTCCGCTGTGTCTGAGGAGAGGCAAGCGTGTTGGAGGGGCCTGGAGTGCCCTGACCGGGCGGGAGAGTAGTGGCAGGTAGTCAGGTCCTCTGTGGCCTTATGGCCTGGGAAGGAGTCCCGGTATCATCTTGGGTATTATTGGCTGTGAATTATCTGGCGTATGATGTAAAAGTTGGAAAGAAGAGACAATAAAGCTAAGAGCGGAAGCGGAAAGACTTCGGGGAGGCTTCCCGGAAGTATCAAAGTTAGTTCATGTGTCAGTTATTAAAAAATATATATATTTAATTGTTAGTCCCATGAGGGCCAATGCTTAATTAAGAGGAGGGAGAGAATGACCTCTGGCTTTCAGTTTTTTATGCAAATGGGAGGAATTAGCTAGATTCATTCATCCGTTCAGAAACATTCATTTAGCATCCCAGATGCTGTGCTATGCCATGCACTGGGACTGAAAAAGATGAAAAGACACTAAGTCTCACCCTCCAGGACTTATGCAAAGGGCAGTAGTAGAAGAACGCGCAGGACGCAGAGGCAGAGCGGAGGATGAGCGGAGGATGGCATGCTGAACTTCGCCTGGCTCTGCGGAGCGGATGCCCGCTGAGCTGGGCCTTAAGGAGAAAACTTAAAGAACAAGCACTTGCGAAGAACCGGAGAGCATGAAGCAGCATGAGTGGTTACTCTACACTCCCGGACTTGAAGTCAAGAAGGAGAGCAGACGAGGAAAATGCTGGAGCGGCGAGCAGAGACCGGATGATGAGCTCGTGGGTCTCCCCCACAACTTCTGGTGCTATCTCAATCTGTAAATGCTTTTCTAACTCTCTAGGACTTTATGATTACGTGAATCTATTTTCCTTTACCCACTAATGTTTGGTATAAACATCACAAGCCCCTGTTTATTTTTATATCCATCTTTTTTTTAAGTTCCCCGGTTCTCCAACTTTAAAGAATAACCATGAAAGCCTCTTTTCTCGCGTAGACGTTGCAAGTCTCCTGTGGCTTTTAAAGATGACTTTCGTTAAATTAGCAGAACCTACAGGAGCTCTTGTGAATTTCCTGCTTCCAGGCTTGCTTCTAGGGTCTTCTTCACGCCAAATATAGGTGCGGTTGCTTGGATTTGCCAATTTAAAGTTAAAGCGAGTGTCCAGTCTGGTGTGCCATGTTATGGAGAGTTGGAGGTCTGTAATTTCCACAGTAAAACTAGTAAGACTTCTTGATCAATTTTTTTCAGAGGGTTTTTGGGCCATAGTTACTTAAAAAGGATACTCTTGAAAAGAGGTCCCATATGGATCTGGATTTACTCATTCATAAGCATTTATTGGTGACCTCCTTTACTCGAGATTGCCTACCAGGTACTGGAGACACAAAAATGAATGATAAAATCCTTTCTTTGAAAGAACTCACAACTATTAATTCTTCTTATAATTCTTAGAAGAAATCTTATAATTCTCTGTCGTCTACGCACAGAATGGTCAATGGTTAAAGGTTTTATAGAATTTCATTAAAAATAGTTGACCCGTGATTATGCATCAACTCAGCCTCTTATGGAAAGCTGGATTTCTCTGCCTGACATACTGACGGGAGCGAAGGGGGAAGATGTCAGAAGAGAAGAACTAATTCATGCGGCACTTGAGAAGCTCCACTGAACAGCTGCATTGTGGCACTTACCCTTTTTGTCACAAGGAGTTGTTTTTTGGAATCCTCAGATATCTGTGGTCGCCCAAGGGCTCTTCAAATGTCACCAGGGCAACAACAAAGTAACACACATGAAGCAGCCCCTCTGTGGCGTTCTGTATGGAAAGCACTGAATTAAATTATTGCATAACGAATCATCTGCATATGAAAGGCACTGAACTGTTGGAGAACCCAACTGAAAACAATGCTGAATTTGATTCCTGTCTCCACTGATAACTTACTGGCACCCTCAAAAATCTCCCTGTGACCCGAGTCCCCTATGTGGAATGTGAGAAATATTAATACAGTACTTCTGACCTAAAGGGATTGAGAGCTAAATTGGGGAGATTGTTGAGATGGTTAGAGGAAAACGGCCATCTGTCCTTGAACCCCATCCCTATTACCCTTTCTTGGTCAACCTTTCAAAAAGATTAAGGAATTTCCCAGTCTGCTTGAAACCATTGCTCCCCACCATGGAGATCCCGGCAAACTCGACAAACTCTACATTGACTGAGTCCTTACCAAGTGCCAGAGCCTGTGCTAAGGACATCCCGTGCATCATTCTATTTCGTCCTAATGATCTGTAGTGTCAATATAATTAGCGTTCTCATTTTGTAATGAAGACATTTAGACTCAAAAATGTGTGTGACCCTTGGCGTGGGTTCACAAAGCAAAGGAGGATTCTGAAGCAGAGATTAGAACCAGGTGACCTGTGTCAGGAGCCCCCGAACCTCTGTACACATTGGTTTAGAGGGAACTGTATGTCACGTCGCATCCTCCTTCACTGTGATACCTGGCTACGCCTTAATCTAGAAACCATAGATAGAAATCTTTACAGTATGGAAGTTTTTCTACAGACTAAGTATATTAACGCAAGAAAGCCTGTGGAGAGACAGTATATGAAAAATAAACAACATGTGATATTTTAGGCATGATTAAGCCAAAATAAGACAGATTTTGAAAAGTGTACTGAAATTCTTACATTTAAGTGATATTGTCGTTAGTAACCCACCCTTTTATCCCGACAATGCTTGAAGCTCTTCTCAGGAATTGCCAAGTCTTACTCCTTTTAGGCTGGGTGTCAATTTTGGGTTCACTGATCACCTTCCTTTCATCAGAGTTGACCGTGAAACACTTAAGTATTTTAAAGAACAAATTCATTCTCAAAGTGGGGGGGAAAAAAAAAAAAAGGCACCACTAGCATGTACTTGAAAGGACAGATTTTCTCCTATTTAAAAATTTTATTTATTTATAATTCTAAAATTAACATGTTGATTATAAAACTAACATGTTGATTATAAAACTAACAAGTTGATTATAAAAAAGCACCCAAAGATAATCACTACATACTTCTAAAGTATACTCGAAAGAGCATCTTGAAAATGTTTCAAGCAGGCCAGCCAGCATTTTAAGAAATGAATGTGGTCTCCCAAGAGAATTCCTTTAATGGAGACAGCAGACACGTGGCTAGTACAGGTATTTTTAAATGGTAACATTGCTTTATAATCACACATTGTAAGATTGAAGCACTATTTGTGATAATATACAATTATTTCTTAGATGCGCCATTTTGTTTCATAGAAAATTATAATAGCTACCACAACTTTTGAGTGCCGACCATGTTCCAGGCACACAAGTTACTGTATTAATACTTTAAAAAGGCCTAGCAAGGGCAGTATAATACTCATTTTTCATGGACATCACTAAAACTCATAGAAACTTGGGAATTAAGCAAAGTCTCATGTTCAGGGCTGTCTCCCCTGAAGGCTCATGTGCTCAGCCATAGAGCATCCTTGGTGGGAGAGAAGACAGCTATTTCTGCTTAGATGGAGACTAAACATACAAATTAAATCATGCACATCAGCACTCAAGGGTTAAAAGATGGCTAGAACTGCGGCGAGACATATTCTTGTTACCTTTGGGCTGATCTAAAATCCATCGTGACCCAGCAGTGCTGAAGGGGACCTCGGTTCTTTTCGCCGATGTGGTAAAGAATCACAGCTCAGCGAGATTTACAGAAAGTAAGATTTATTAAAGGACGTTTTAAGGGAGAAGCGGGTCACGCCTAAAAAAGAGCTATAACCGGATGGAAACAGAAAGTATAATATTAAAGTGCACTCCAAGGGAGGGGCGGGTTACAGCGAAGAGGGCTGTCACCTTGTGAAAGTGGGGAGGTCTGTATTATATCTGGGCTGTGATGGGAGGTTACAAGGGTGGTGCCAAATGATTGACACGTGAAGTCATTTTGATTGACATTTGGCTGTTACCGATGGGAGGTTACAAGGGTGGTGCTAAATGATTGATTGGCACGTGAAGTCATTTTGATTGACATTTGGCTGTTACATAACTCCCTGCCTACTGCGCCTATGGTTACCCAGAATTCAGTCTGTTATAATTAGATTCATAAACTTTTGGGTATAGGCACGATATCATAATGATGTTATAACGAGGCTAGGTCACAGGGAGGTTAGCGTGGGACTGACTGCGCACACGCTCACGGCCAGATTCAACCAGCTATTGGTTTATGGTCCTTCATTCCTCTGTCCCTCAGGATGCGGGGGTGACTTATAACTATAAAATGTGTGTTTCGGGGAGGTCTTTGGGCGAGGCCTTTATTCCTTCCTCCTCTGTGGCTCATGTCTTTCTAACTACCTACCATTCTTAAATTACTAAATAAGATAACCTATCTGAAAGCATTTAGACAAAGTCATGTCATTAATTCTCAAATTTCAATACAAAAGAAATCCCCTGAGGTGCTTTTTCAATATACGTAATCTGGGACCCACCAGTTAGAAAATCAGGTTGAACAGATGAGGGTTCAGGAACCTGCATTTTTAAGACACTCTCCGGAGAACTGTGAGGCCGTTGATCTGAGACCCACCTGGAAACCCTCATTTTATCACACAGGACATGCTCTAAACATGGTTTCCTTTACTTTTCCTAAATGTCCGAGTACAGGAAGAAAACCAAAGACGACAGCATAAAACGAGAGCTCCGTTCACAGGGCGCTGTGTCTGGTTTACGTTATTTTATTGAAATACACCAAAACAAAATCCTGTTTCAAATTTCGCCTCTTACGTCGATGTCCTCTTTGTAAAACTCTAGTGTACAAAAGTGGTGTCGGAGTGGGCAAAGACGGTTGTCACCGAAGCTCTGGTTTGCTAAAGCTCTTCAAGATGCTCCCAGCAAAGGAGCAGCCAAAGCTATGCCAGGAGGGCCGCGAGGATTTCCTGTTTATTCGTTTTACCTATTTCAAGTGATTTTCTACATCCTGTGATTTTTACAGTTGTCCTGAAAGGGAGTTTTTATATTTAACCCCATTGAAACGTAGCGCTTGTGTTTTTGAGGGGAAGTGGGGCTAAGTCTCCTTTGCGCTTTTCATGAGTTCATGAATTATCTGCTTTCAACTTCATGTTTCCCGGGGCCGATAATAGAGACATTCTTACGCTTCACAGGACTGGCGATGAATTTCTGAGGTTTATAAGTTATGTGTCAGACAGTTCAGTCGGTGGCGTATGCATTTTGGGGGCTTTTTTTCCTCCTTCCTTTTCTGTACTTTGGGCGTGTAACATTTGGAAAGTTTAATCCAGCCCGTAATAGGATGGGTAAGGGAAGGGGATTAAAATTAGCATTCTTTAAAGTACCTCATATAAAAAAGGTTTTGTGAAGAAAGGGATTTAAAATCTTAGGTTATGCCAAGATGTTATGCTCATTTTTTTTTTTATCGATTTTCTTTCCTCTCTACGTAAAGAATAATCAGGCGGTATCTGTGGACATAACTGTTTGTCGAAGACAGTAAGCAGAGCGTCTGGGGAAGGCCCTCACTTCATTTTCTTCTGGAGCCGCCGAGGCCTGATACGTCAGCCGTTTCAGGGGTGGATGAAGGCTAGAGATGAGTTCATTCTCACCTTCGCTATCCAGCATCGGGAGGAAGCAGTGCTGGTTATGCTAAAAGCAAAGTTTTGCCCATGATGTTTTTAGAGAGAATGACAAGTGGCCTATGCGATCAAGCAAACTAATGAGGATGTTTTTTGATGTGTAGGTTCAGAATTTTCAGTTTACTTCTTAAAGAAAGAGATAAAAAATATATAATATACCCTACCTATATGTTTTTGATATATAAGGAAGAAAAAAAATAATGGCAGCAAAACAGACCCAGGGCCAGTAGGAATGGCATTGATTGCGTAGACCAGAGAAGCAGCACCCCATTCCAGAAGGAAAGGTGTTAAGGATACGTTTGACAGATGTGGAAGATCAGTGTATGATGATCAATCTCCAAGTATTTATTATTAGCTTAAATGTTGTCAAAAAACATAACCATTTTAAAAGATGGAAATAGAGGTTTTGTTTAAAAAAATTTAGGTGATCCAAATATCTTAATCTCTTGAAAACATGCACATGTTAAAAATCACATATCATATCTCTTTATTAACACTGAGTAAAAAATAGAACGCAGTGAGGTCGATGGAAGATAGGAAGGCGATGAAACACTATATATCCCTTTCCTTGAATAACCTACATGAGTATTTTCAAGATGTGTTTGTGAGCAAGTTGCGAAGAATTAAAAAAAAAAAAATAGAAAAACAGTCTTGCCAACTCCTTTGACTCGAAGCTCAAACTCCAATTCTCTATTCTCATTGGCTTCTGGTTCTGTGTTCGATGTGGCTGGGTCATAAAGATACACCTTTACAAAATCTATTTAAAACTTTTAATTCTGGAGAAAATGTACGCAGCTTCTCAGGCAGCAGCCCTCGCCCTAGGCATAAGGAGCTTTTGTTATGCAGGGCCCTAGGAACGCCCGCCTGGGGAAAAGCCAGTTAATGGATTCAGACAGATGGATTCTGATGAGAGTCTGTACTGTTCACACCCCTTTAGCAAATGTTTTCAAATATTCTCAAGTAACACACTTAGCTCAAAAACAAATATGGATTTGCTTACTTTAGAGTCAATAGTAATTATTATCATTAGTAATATATAAAAATATCTGTTCTGTTTGTGCATATTAGCGTGCTCAATTCCTATGTCATATTATATCTCTAGACCTTTAGCTGCCTCGTACACACAGAGAAAACACACTTTGAATTTAAAACAGGCTTTGGCAGAAAATTATTTCAGCTGTCGTGAAATATTGCACTTTTTTAACTCCTCCCCACCAAAGTCAGAGTGATTGTCAGCTGTGGAAATAGACTTATGAAATTCCCAAGAGGATGCAAGTCGATCCTGTCGTTAATTTTTTTTTTTTTTCTCAATAGAGTCTGTGAAAGCAGACCAAAGGGAATAACATTGGAATAGAAATCAGACTGGCCCAAGAAGCAAGGGGGCATTGCTTACGGGAGCCATTTTGTGGAGTCCAGTGGTCTCTCCATGAGCGCGAGGTACATCTCTGGCCATGCTTTTTGCCAAAGCCCATTCTTTCCCGGCATTAATTTAATTGAAGGCTGGAGAATCAAGTTTAAAGTGTAGGAACATGAGAAAGCAGGAGATTAGAGATAGAGCTGTGAAGTGTAAGTATATATATTAATATATCGAGCGCTCTTTTTGGCCAGGCACTTTGCTGGATGTTGTGGGCGTTGCTGAAAAACAGGAGATCTCATAAAACGTGCAGAGTAGGACGGGGATGGACCTCACGCAACGTGTCACACATTTAATTATTAGGTTAATGATTTAATTGCCATCGTGGAAAGTGCTACCTACATAGATGAAGGAATAACATGTGAGCTAAGTTCTAGAGTGTAGTATAAATTCCTTAGGAGGAAGGATTAGGAAAAGCATCGAAGGCGGTGGGAACAGCAGGTGCTGAAGCTCAGAATAGAGAGAGCGTGTAAGTCCGAGCAGAGAGTGGAACTCAGGGGGTGGGGCTGGAGCACGGAGAATCAGTAGGGGACAAAGCTTGTGGGTGTCATTCACACAGCGTGGGCGTCATTCACAGGTGTGGGCGTCATTCACACGGCATTGCCCGTTTGCGGGCGGACCCTCTTCACGTGATATTCTTTGTTACATGCACTGAGGTGGCCCTGGTTGGTGCTACTCGTGGTCTGGCTGAAAGAAAAAATATCAGGATTCCGAATTTATTCTCTTATTCCATCACGGTCTTCCCCGCATCTCTCTCTCCATCTCTAAGTTCCTAAAAATGAGTGGTTTTTGTCTCATCAGAAATTTATACCACTGCTTGTTCATAATGGCTTGGCAACTTTAACTAATTTAATGTCTCCAGTGGCTTCGTATAGCTTCGAAAACTGGAATATTAGTTCAAATCAGTAGAAATGTGAACTATATTACATTATCATAGCGTATATCGATTTGGGTTTGTATCGATTTAGGTTTTAAATATGGCAGTCTCTTCTTTTTCTCTTATGGAAGGCCTGGTTTAGAAAGAGGGAAATAAATCAACTCCGTGTACCAAAATAGAAGGCTTTCCAGATCCTATTTCTGAATAGCTGAATAATGTGTCTGCAGCTTTTACATCACATCTGCTTGAGCAACAGCTGTTATGTCATTCCTAAACTCTAGCATTTGTTCATATTTTAAGATGTTCAACATTTTTATGAGCAGATACAAGTTTTCAAGTCTTATTTGAGAAAACATGCCAAGTTGCAAAACATAATTTCTGGTTCATTTCTTAGGAAATGAAAATATGAGCTACGTTTTCTAATGTACTTCTGGCGGTTAAACTTCTCAGCCAAACTATGTGGAGAACAGCGTAAACAACAGAGGTTGGGCTCCTTCTGCCTGTAGGATAAGCATTTACCAATTGCATTGTTTCGAAGACTCGTGTTACTAAGACTTTGGGCTGTTTATTTGAACATTTTTTACATGATGAAGAAATAGAAGCTATTCTTGTCAATTATCATTATTAGACTTGAGAAGTTATATAAGTGAAGATGTTAGATACAACGGTGAGTAGTAATGTGAAATTGGAAAATAAAGTTGATTTCAGAGTGAGATGTAATGTCTGTTAGGCAGTTGCACACACGTTCATCTCAACAGTGTGATTAATGAGTGGTGAATTGATAGTATCTGCCAAACACCTCCTTTGCTCAGAACATTCTTTTGTTCACAGGTCATAGCAGAATTAAAAAAAAAAAAAGGATAGAACACAGTCTCTTCTTTGTAATTGAATAAAAATGTAACCTGATGCACAAAATATGTATCTTTGATGATACCAAAAAATACAAATTAATGCTCTAGATAATTGAGTTTATACATGCTGAAAGAATAGACAGAAAACCAGATTCCTATCAGCAAGGATCATTTAGAGGGCCTCAGAGAAGAGGCTGAACGAGGATAGAACAGAACACAGTCTCTTCTTTGTAATTGAATAAAAATGTAACCTGATGCACAAAATATGTATCTTTGATGATACCAAAAAATACAAATTAATGCTCTAGATAATTGAGTTTATACATGCTGAAAGAATAGACAGAAAACCAGATTCCTATCAGCAAGGATCATTTAGAGGGCCTCAGAGAAGAGGCTGAACTTGGCTTGGCTGGGGAGGGAGATAAGTAACGTGACCGATGCTTGCGATGAGGTCTAGGGAGCAGGGGAACACGGGTTCTGTGTCTGCTGCTGCCATCGCCCAGACGTAGGGCTTCCACACAGAGCATACTAGCAGGTCTTGAGATTATAAAAGACACAGATTCCAGTCTCAAAAACTCGATTCCTGGGAATAAGATAGATGGGAATAACGCACCAGCGCAGGCTAGTATTAGAGAAGGACAGCGACTCTGGTGCCTTCACACCTGGGTTTGAATTCAGCTACCTGACAGCTGACCATTTTGCTCAGTGTTTCCTGGAGTATCGTGGAAGGCCAACGAATTAGATGAAGATGGGAATTTGGACATGCAGGTTGTGGAATGTTCTCCAGAACAGGTGACTCTCAATGATGAATTTTGAAGAGTAAGTAGAAATTCACCAAAGGCTGAGGAGGAGGGAAGGAGGCCCTGGCAAGGATCAGTGGCGTACGCAAAGACATTTAACATGAAGCCATTGTTAGTTGGAAGCAGAGGATCTCAGATTACTGGCCACAAATCAGGATGCCTAAAAACCATACAAATGGAAATAGTCAATTGGCTTCTACTTAATGGGTTCATGTGAACTTTTACGTAATAAAGTAAGTATTTATTCGTGTTACATCATGGTGAAATTTCCCACTGGGGTAGTAAATTCTTCATTCTAAATGCCATCTTTTAAAAAAAAATCAAGGGCAATGCCTCCTGATAAATTTTAAATAATCTTTCCAACGACATTTTAAATTACACTTATTTTTACTGGATGCTTATACAATTCTTACTTATGCATGTCCTTCAATAACATACAGTGTTTTGAAAAGATCCAGCAGCAAAGTTAGCCATTTTGCTAAGAGATTAAAAGGAAATTATGAGTTTGGTTTCAAAAATTCAGTTCCTCTAACTAGAATCTCAACATTTGGGAACTCACTACAATTGGCTAAGAGAGATCTAAAAAAATGTTATTACCTAAGAAAAAACTTCCAGTAGAATTCTAATGAATCTGGCTGAACAAATGGATCACTCTTCATGGAATTTGTGTTTATTATTACAAATTTTTTGTTACTTTGATCTAAATGAGATGTTCCACAGTAAAATTTACCTCTTAGTCCAATAACGGGTATTCCCATACTTATCCAGCAGAGTTTTTGTTTGTTTGGATTTGCAGAAGAAAGCTGTGTTGCCACATGTCTACTCAAATAAATTAAAGTTGCCTTCTAAACTGACTCATTTGGAAAGAACAAGTCCACATAGCAGAAGTATAACATGTCTCAGAAAGTATGCACGCCAAAAAGACTGAAACGAACAGATTTCTCATTTTGTTCTTGTTTTAATGATGACACCTCTTGACCTTTACCTGCACCCCGAGTCAAGCATAAATGCCAAAGTGTAGAATCATAGAAAATTGGAGGATGGGGGAGGGGTGGGGGGGAAGAGCAGAAAGTTATAATGCAGTTTCTCAAGACAGACATTTCAGAGGAAAATGCCCCTGACGAGGGAATTCCAACTTGAAAGACTATCTTCCCCAGCTAGGTGGCATCTAGAACCTATGATTGCCATTCAGAGAAAAAGAAAAAGGAAAAAAGGAACATAGTATTTTCACCTTAGTATAGCACGAGTTGGTTCTCTTTAATAAATGTACGCGTTTAAATATGGGACCTCAGATTTGATAGTCCAAAGCAAAGCAAACCATAAGACAAACAGTATAATATTCAGTTGATTAGTTGTAATTGTAGCTTTTATGTATATTTTATAAAGCAAACGTGGGTATTTCAGGCAATGCTTCAAGCACAACTTTTTAAAGAAAAAGAATAACTATTCTGATGCTGTAGCATTATTTTTTTACTGCCTCATTGCCTTCTGGACATCTTACTGGGTTTCATTAAAAAAAGAAAAAACAAACCAACAAAATATATATATACATATATATTCCTAAAGGAATAACGTCAGGCTAGAAGTGATGGACCATCTAAATAATATTACAATTAAAATTTGCAGCTTATGAGACACTTTTATTATCTAATTTAATACTCAAAATCATAGTATGAGGTAGACGGCGCCTATCTTTATTTTACAAATAAGGAAACAAGCTCAGACGGGTTAAGTAGGCTGCCCCAGACGACAGCTAATGAAGTCATTTAGTTGGGATTTGGACCCAGACTGTCCCTAAATTCCATATGCTTCCCGCAACGTCCTGCTGCCTCTGGAAGTTTCACACACAATGAGTAGAAGCTGAAAAGATTAGCTCCAGTATATTGAATTGTATGCAAGGTAAAGTAAGCAAGCATTCTGTTTCTGAAAGGTTTAGAATATTAATATTTCATGAATGCTGACATTCATTTGGTTTATTATTCTTTATAAATACGAAAGAAGAAGAACCAGCAATGCAAGTTTAAATCACAAGAGATCTGGCAGCATTTTATTAACCTGCCCAGCTAGGTTCCCTGCGGTGGTGGTGTTCCTGCTGTTTATCGGTCCACGCAGATGTACTGAATGACAGCTGAGACACGTGTAACTTTCCCTGAGGAAAAGGCCGGGGGGCGGGGTGCAAAGCGTTCTATCGTAATCCAGAAAAATATTTTTAAAAATATATCTCCTTTTGCAATTTCATAGTGATTTCCTTTCCTGTATTCTTATTGTTAACTGCTTTATACCGGGAAGAACCAACAGCATCCAAGGGTGTCGGCGGCATGCTCTCCCAAGAACTGAGTGAGCGACAGCTGCCCGCTGCCACCGAGACTTCCAGATGAAAAGAGCAGAGATGGCCCCACTCAGTGCATTCCTCTGCTCCTACCTGTCCACGGTCTAGGAAGCGAAAGGCCTGTATTAGTCTGTAGTGTTTATATAGGTCCCCTTCTTCCTCCAGGGGACCATAATGTCAGTGGACCTTACACATGGACGTTCTAAAAACAATAGTCCAAAGTAGATCATTTATAATACTTATCATTTACTAGAAATGTGACTGTGTGTGGAGGAAAAACATGGAACGTAGGAATAGTCTGGCCAGGGCTTACGAGCACGTATTGTCCTCACACTCGGAATGTAACCTTTGGCTCAGACTCTTCCTGCCCATCCATTTCCAGTGGAGAATATCGACCTCTCCTTACGGCTGCTTTTTCTGCTATGATTTGCACACTCTGAAAAACTCAAATTATAAAGAAACTTTGGCAAACATCCTGAGTGAGACTGGGAAACCCTAAATGCAGGACAGTGGCTGCTGATTACCATAAGCCACTTGGAATGTAACCTTTGGCTCAGACTCTTCCTGCCCATCCATTTCCAGTGGAGAATATCGATTTCTCCTTACAGCTGCTTTTTCTGCTATGATTTGCACACTCTGAAAAACTCAAATTATAAAGAAACTTTGGCAAACATCCTGAGTGAGACTGGGAAACCCTAAATGCAGGACAGTGGCTGCTGATTACCATAAGCTGCCCAGCAGTGCCGCTCGGGGCCCTGGATCAGCGGGTTTGAAGGAAGGGATGGTTGAACACATCTGTCCTCCCTGATCTTCTCCCCTTGCGACCCGCCGTTTCCGCACTGGCTCGGCCTGTGCTTGGTGAATGTGGACACCAGCTTCTCTCCTCTGCCTCCTTTCATTCGTCAGGTGTCTCCCTGCAGAGAGCTGACACACAACACCCGTTCTTACTATCATTCCTATTGTGAAGACTCCAACCTCTCTTCCTCCAGCTCAGAGGCTTCCTCTAGGGTGCCAGTCTATTTTGCCTGAACCCACTAATTTCACGTCAAGCTCATTAAGAGTTCAGTGAAGGAAGAATAAGCCTATGATCCCAGAAGGGGTCGTGGAGGGCGGGGCTTGAGCTCACTGTCATGTTGGACTCTTCTGTATCAAAACTGCCCAGGTGGAGCTTTTATATTAAGAAAATGCATTAAATTTATATTAATTTATATTAATTAAATTTTTTTAATTTAACACTATGCTTAATACACATCCAGTGGTTCCCATCAAATTAAATTGCTCATAAGGTCAGAATTAACTTCTCAGAAAGCTGTGCTTGTTAGAGAATCATAGAATTAAGTATTTGGGGAAAGAACCTGGTAAGAGGCAAGGTGACCGTCATTAGATGCTTGGTGGCCTTGCAGACCCCAGAGTTGGGGAGTGGCTTGCAGCTTCCTGGGCCACCATCCAGCACCATATGGACGGAAATGGGTAATCCTACAAGACAAACTATGTGTTACCAGGACATTTGACTGAGAATTAGACAATAAATAAATGGATCATTGATGGAGTCTGAGCGGAACTCCTTCAAGAAATGCAGATATACATATCGACAGATGCTTTTTCAACATCAAAATACATGTACATACTAAACTCTGTTCTCGAGTCCATTTCCGGCATGTCAGCAGCCTCCCACTCTAATTTCTCCATGCACTGTGCATTACATATGTATTCAGGAAGATTTTAGTTAGAATAATCGAAGGAAGAAATAAACAACAGCTAATGGGAAAATGGACTAACCCTAGAGAGGCAGTGCTGATCGCTACAGGAGGAGACGGCGGTGGTTTCATTGTTCTTCTTCTGAATTCTATCGACAGGGTGGATTTTGCAAGGTCTCCTGAAGCACACGCTACTCTAAAACTCCATGTGGACTAGGACTATTGTCACTCCAGATATAGTCTCTTTGTGTTGATTCCAATGATGGAATGAGTCGATGGCACTCTGCCCAGAAAGTTTTGTAAAGAATAAAAAATTATTTTTAACTATAAAAAAGCACCATGATTGATCTTTCACCGGTAATTGTTTGAAATATTTGATTGTAAATGAAAAATATGTGGTAGTTTGTGACCGAGAAGGGTCACATTTTTACGTCACCTCCCCAGAAGAAGAAGCGATAGGTATGGTGTAAGCACAAAAAAGATTAACATAAAATCTGAAGCCCTAATACAGATCCCAGGTGTTAATAGATACATTCAGGGTCTACTTCTAAGGTACAGCTGGCGAGAATATATGCCAACTTCTAAAGTGGATCAGAAGCCCTCCCCAAATTGCTGGTTGCCCACTTGGGTGACACCACCTGCCTGCCTACTTCCTTAGAGCCCTGTGCTTTAATATATCCTAATATTTACTAGAGGGTGTTATAATTGTGACTTGTGTGTCTCCTTGCTGCAGGGAGGGTCTCCATCTTTCATTTCTTTATGCCCAGTACTTAGCGTCGTGCATGGCACACAGTAGCTACTTGCTAATGATAAGTAAATATTTGTTGAATTAATAAATATCGCCATAAAATATTTAAAAATATTAAAATACATACAACATGAATGTGTTCTGCCAGTGAGGACTTTCACTGCTGATTTGCTCTCCACTCGATGAGGTGAATTTCACGTCATTGATCAAGGAGGTGTATGTTTACTCTGTGTGAGATGTTCTGCTAATTACCGTGGAGCACTCAGACAGATAAAAGGTGAAACTGCACCTAACCCCAGTTTTATCCCCAGGCTTGGGTGGAACATTCCTCTTTAACTGGCCCTAAGTGATCATCTGTCAACTCTTTGAGGGCTTAGTGACTGGCATATGGTAGGTGCTCTTTAAATGTCTGGTGAAGGAATGGATAAATGAACCTACCTGGAACTTGTCAATTTTACATCGAAAGCTTGGAGTTAATAGCTGTCGGTGTCCTAATGGAATCATTTAAGCTTTCAGGGGCTATTTTTCTCAGCCAACTGTGCTCTGCATTCTTTAATATTTAACTACAGAATAAGATCTTTGAAGGCAGGTACCAACTACATCGATCTAGTTCATTGTATTATTCTCAATCTCAAACACATAGTAGATGATCAGTAAATATATGCAGAGTAAATGAAGTTTTATATTTCACTTTTTGTCTTTGTAGAGGAGATGCCAAAAGTAAATAAATAGCTGTGATAGAAAACACAGAATCAACGAGAAATAAAAATAGATATATTTGGAGGGACTCACTTGTGGTCAGGATCATGTCCTATTGTGGAGGTACATATTTTTATAAATAAAATAAATAAATGTTAATAACATTTTGGATAGATCTTGAAGAGATGGGTAGAATTTGAACAGCTGTAGATGTCCAGGAGAGCATTTACTTTTACTTTTTTAAAAAAACTCATTCTTCAAAGTTACAGAATTCTTATCTTATGTCTGCAGGAGAAATCAAGTATTTTTGAACTTACTCTTTTTAAATTGCATGGAATGTTGATAATGTTTTAAGATTTAAAAGGGAAAGTTTCAGAATTTAATTATGTAAAATTAATGTTAAGCACTAAAATACACTCCTACAAGAATTTAAACTATTTTGATACCAATAATAGACTTTAGCTCTTTTTTTTTTTAGAACTAAAGGCCATCTAAATCAATAAGATCTTAAAGAAAAATCACTTTACTTTTAGTGATAAATCATATTAAGATATGATGTAAGCAAGAGAGAAACAGTCAAAGCAGTGCCTGAAACATCCGCCTAATCTTGTGTGACATCTGTGGCCCAGCAAGATCAAAAATGCAGAATTAAAGGCCCTCGGCCTGCTGCTGTGTCTGTAGGTAGCAGATTTCACGACCTGTGAAAGTCCCCCAAACTCATCTTCCTTGATGATAAAAAGAGGGAGTAATATTAAGGCAGCACTTCTTGAAACTTTAATATGCCGCTAATCACCTGTGAATCTTGTTCAAATGCAGATTCTGGGGCAAGGCTGCATTTGAGACTGCATTTCTGGCAAGCTCCCCGGGTGGTTCCCACGCTGCTGGGTACCCACCCCACTTTGAGTAGCAAAGATTGGACATCTTTTGAGGTTTCCTGCTGCCCCAAGATTCTAGGTGAGCTTTCCAGATTTCTAGCGTGGAAACTATCAGACGTAACCTGGAATGATGGTCCAACAACAAAACACTTGCGGAAGTTCTCATCAAAGGTGCAGAGCTACTCGTTACCACTTCGACTTAAAGGCATAAACATCCCTGGACGCCTGTGGCGTGTGATGCACCTCTTGCCTTTTACCCCACCCCCCACCCCCCCGCCCCGACGAGTGTGAGAACATAGTTGTAGTTAAATAACAGCACATAATATCACATGCCTTGTGTGAATTGAGGCTCTTTTAGGAATTTGGCCAGCAGTTACTGTATTGTCTGCCAATCAAAAATTCCAATAATTTATTGAGTCTTACTATGTACCAGAGACTGTATAATGCAACAGATGTGTCATTATCCTGTATTTTGCAGGTGAGGACACCGAGGCTAAATGCGAAGTCTTTAAGAGTAGTCAAGATTCGAACCTGAGTCTTGCTGTCTCTCTAGCTTTGCTCTTTCTCCTACTCCACACTGTCTCTCTGAGGCATAAGACTGGATCAAGAGGGAGGGTCAAAGATGTGCGTGGCTTATTGTGGCCTTCAAGGAGTTTTAAATTAGAGCAGTAAGAGATGACATAAAGCAGCTAAAATTGAAATGCCTGATGACTATTTCGGAAATAAGTCTCACAGGAGGACAGAGGACAGAGGAGGCCATCTGTGCAAGAAGGGCCTGGAGAGGCTTCTCAGAGAAGGGGACGTTGTGTCAGATCTTGAAAACAGAGTAGGAATCGAAGGAGCAGAGGAGAGTTTCTTAGGTGATGGGAATGGGGTGAAGCCTCTTCCTTCCAAGCACAAAAAATGTCAAGTCTTTTTCACATGGCAAGAAGGGAGTCGACTATGACAGGTCTTTCATGCCAGACCAAAGAATTTGGATCTCATCCTTTAATCAGCATAGGACCTCTCAGTGTTTATAAATTATATGTCAGCACTATGCTTTAGCAGACTACTCTGGCAATTAGGTATGTGAAAAACTGGAGCTGACGAGTCAAGAGACAGGAATGTAGGAGGTTAGTGTCCTCCTCTGTACAATGAGGAAAAAGTTACTACCTCATGGGCTCGCTTGGGGAATTAGATGAGGTACACACAGAGAGCACTCGGAATGGCACGTGGTGTTCAAAAACAAGAGCTATCATTACTTCAGTATTCTAGGTGCGAAGGTGAACAAATGAGGCCGAATCCTGCATTGATTTCCACTTCTCACAAGTATTACAGTCAGTTTTTCGCTTATAGAGCCTCTCAGTACAGTGTCAGGCATGTGGGAGGTCCTTGCCGTTAGGCCGTTTGCTGGCATCTTTATTTTCCTTCTCTACTTTTCCTCTCATGTCACCTTTCCTCCAACTTTAATTATCAGGACGACACGGTGGCTTTCTTTTGGCTTAACGTTGCTTCGTCGCTCATGTCAATCTTCCCTCCTTTAATTCCACCCCAATTATTCCATAGGTCTTACCGATCATGCCCTCTGCTTGTGATATGAAAGAAGCATTCAATTCTGAGAACAACTTAAAAATAAATGGATGAGTCCAGGTTTTCTAAGAAAAAGAAACATAAAGTGGAAATCCCCTCCAGGAGAACTTGACTGGGAGTGAAATCTGATACGTATCAGCAGTTGGAGTTTTCATAGGGTTAGTTTTGCTCTTTAAACAAAGACTTAACATACTAAAGTGAAAGGCATATTACATGTCTTTAGTTAGAGGACTCCAATCCAGAAGAGGCGGGCAAGAAGATAGGGTGTGGGAGAGCAGGGGCAAAGTGACACTCAGGGCACTAGGTCCCCATACTTTGTCCTCACTGAATAGTCACATCCCTTTATGCAGTCCACATTGTTTTCTCACGTGCAGAGTCAAAATGCCGTCTGTCCTGTCTACTTTTCGGCCAACATTCCAGTCTATCAAAATGTACCATCCACCCCTGTGTGCCAGGCCCTTGGGCTAAGCGCTGTGATATTAGAATGAGCAGAAGTACATGTGGTTCTTGCCTTCACAATACGTGCAAGCTAGGGAAAATAGACAGATATTAATCAAATATCCATCCACCCCACTCCCCCCAATATCATAACGCAGCTATGACAGGCTACAAGGGAAATGCACGCAGTGCCACAGGAGCTATGGGGACAGTGCCCTTGAGGGAATGAGTGCCACTCTGGGGGTAGTTGGTGCTATAGCCCAAGAGGAGGGAACTGCAGGTTTAAAGGCCTAAAGAAGGCCAGTGTCGCTGGAACACAGAGAGCCGGAGGGAGGATGTGATTACTGAGGCTGCGAGAGGAAGTTGGGGCGAACCCCAACGGCATCTGGTTGGACCTTTTAAAGGATTGTTTTAAAGAGTTGTTTCCATCATCAGGAGAAATGAAGGGCTTACGCTTATAATTTTAAAATCTTTAAAAATTATAAAATGCCGAACAGATGAAAGACAATTTTAATATCATCATGACTATTGTCCTTTTGAGTTCTACTTAGAGAATTGTACCAAATACCATTATATTGCTTAAAATAAGCATTTATTCCACTCAAGGAATCAAAGAACCAAGTCTGACTGTTCATTGAGTCATAAAATACTCTCCAAAGAAAAGTCTGTGCATCTACCTGTTTAGTAGATACAATGTCGGTGATTTCATAGAATCTTGAACTCTTCGTTCAGAAAGGACCATCCTCACTAACCCGTGACGTTTCCGATGTGGTTGACCACACTGAAATTCAAAGTCTGTAGGTGTGAGGACCTTCCAGCTGTCAAAGGTGACCTGTTCTGTCTTGTACTTTAAACTTGCTTCAAACATCTCACTCATATTTTGGGTCAGAACCTGTAAGATGAGGATGAAGGAGGGGGCATTAATCTTACAGCGTGCCAGGTGCTTCCTGTACATAACCTAATTTAACCATCACGAGAGCTTTACGAGGCCTAACCTCAGTTTTATAGATGACAAAACTGAGGTGCGGAAAAATGAACTAATTTTTATTTGTCCAAGCTTACATAGTTAATAAGTAGCAGAGCCTGGCTTTTGACTACAAGTTGACTCCAAAGCCACAGGTGTCCTAGAACTATACTTCAGAGACATTTAAAAAATGTTTTCATAATTACAGCACATTTTGAAAATCTGATGAAATCAAAAGACCTATGGTCTAGAAAGTGAAATATGCACAAAATTTTGCCAACGATCCCAGAGCGTTGGTGGCTTGCGGATCATGTCAATGTACCCATGCTGTTATTTCTTTGGTTAGAACGTGAGCTTCGCTGGGACAGATTGGTGTCCGCCTCAGTCATTGAGGCCTTCCCAGCACTAGGAGCCTTACCTGGCACCAAGTAGGAGTTCAAAACACAGTCATTGAATAAAAGTGATTCCAGGTGCTTGGGTCCATTCGCCTAACTATCTAGAGCAGGTCGATAAAAGTCGGGTGTGGAGGGGTTGCCCCCATACAAAATTCAAGAGAACTGCAGAATGACTTCCCATCCCGACCACGGGAGACCCAAGGAACAATCAAGGGACTTCCAGGACCAGATTTGAGAAATCGTGGGCCCATTTGTGTTGTTTTGCTTTTTAACTTTAAAGTCATTTTTTTCTTACTCCGCTCTGAGATAAAGATAAGGTCTTTAATAGTTTCTTTTTCCATTGGAATTTGAAGTACGCTAGTAAAACTCAAACTTTGGAGTAAATTTCCAGGAAGCATTTGGGTAAAGTGTATGGACCACTCTGTCTACGTGGTCCCTAGCATCACCGCTACATTTTTTAAATGGATTTTGCTCATTGTTAGGAGTCTAGAACTCCAATATGCCTATGTGTATTTCTAAAACTGGAGAAAATGGTTGTAAGGATATGTTATCTATCGAAGGTTTTAAAACCCAGAATAGCACCTACAAACCTTATTTTCCAAATCCAGAGATTGGGTCTGTGCACATAATAGCTCATAACACTCCCAGTGTATCTTTCTCTAAAAGGCAACTTTAAGAAGCGACACAAAACCCCTTTTCAACTAGTTTATTTTATCTTTGTTTGGGCCAGTTGACACAAAGAGTGGGTGGGGAACTGATAATCACATATACTTGGTCATATATATATATATAATACGTGTATATATACATACAAATGGGCCTTGTACATAAGGAAAGAGAAACCTCAAGAGACTAGAGACTGAATAACTAAACAGTAAGTAGCAGAGCTGCAGCGTTATTTTGCGTTTTTCAATAGGAGAGTGATCCTGAGAAGCTAAGCGTTCTGTGGTGTTAGGAGTTGGGCGGAGACACGAGTGGACACAGAGACACAGGTTGGGCTGTCAGGATTGTCTAGACGGGAGGGCTGGTCCCTGTGGGGTGGAGGCAGTAACACAGGAACGAATGGATGTGAGAGACATTTGAAGAAGGAATCAATAGACTTCTTTGTTTTTTTCTCTCTTTCTCTTATTTTGAACATTAGGGTTTTGCCTAGTACTGCATTAGGCACTAAGGAAGTTCAAGCCATGTTAGACAGTGTCTATCATTTTGGTGCAGATTTCTCCCTCTCCATCTTTCATCCCTGAGACACGGAGGCAGGTGGAAATAAGCTGAGGCCGAGGCTCCTTCTCCACACCTTCCACGTGAACCGTTGGTTCGGCTTGATCTCATTGTGTAAGCGATATAATCAATCGTATGACAGGATACTGGGAAAATGGAAATTTAAAAGACGTCACTCATAATTCTACCGTCCTAAAAATGATTATAGTTGTCTTTTTGGTATGTTTTCTTTGAATCTCTTTTAACTATGCTTTTTTTTTTTTTTTACAAAATTGTAACCATAAAAATATAGACCACATTTTATACCCTACATTTTTCATTTGTGACAATACACTGATTGATTAACAGGATGCTATGGGACTGGATTTTATAAAGCCAAGGCCGAGGACAGCCCTTGAGAGCCCCAAAGTCAGGGAATGCAAGAGGGTATTTTAAGTTCATCAGAGACTGAGAGTAACGTTTGGTGTATTCTATCCTTCTGTGCAGCAAACACATTTTTGGTGCTTAGTAAGTATTTTCCTGTGATTGATTAGTGTTGAGTCATCTTGGTGGGGCAGCAGTAGAAAGTAACCACGCCCAGCTATCTATGTTGTACTTGGTCTGTTCAAACAGGCCTGTGTCATAAGACGCCGTGTGTTTATGATGGCGCTCTTGGAGGTTGGCCAGAGGCCACTGCGTACTTTGATACATCAAACTCAGAAGAAACAATAACATGAGAAATTTCAGGACAGTCTCTATATATTTGTACACACGTATATATTCTCAAACAGAAAAGAACTCCCTAGAAAGGCTATGTAAAAGGGCATAACAGCCAGACAATGCCCCTTCCTTCACTTCATTCAAAAGAACAGCAGGATATGGAAGGTTCAAGGGGAGCCTCTGCAGGGTAGAGTTTGGAAATCTACTTTGTCTTTAAAGATAGAATCGTACCAGTTGTGGAAAGATGATGAGACCAAGGGTGGTTTGTTTCACAGAGCTGGAGCACCATTTGATGAGCAGACTGAAGACTTCACACATATGCTGATCACACATATGTGATCCCTGCCTGACACACCCAAGCCTATAACCCCGAATTCAGTTTGACCTCTTAGTTCTGTGCCATATCATCATAGCCCTTCTTCTAAAGGATTAACTCCAGGAAGCAGCCAGAACGGAGAGGTATTGTCCCAAGTTAGAGCTTTGATAGAGAAAATAGAGAATGACTCAAGAAAAGCCTTGGGGGAGTTTGTGTCTTTCCAGGTCATCTTAGATTCCTAGACTGAGTCTAGGATTGACGTTGCGTCTCTACAACGTGGTGATTTGAAGTAGTTACAGAAGGGGTATATGCAGCTTTTCCTTCGTGGACCTTTCCCCCCGTATCGTCTTTCCCTCCTTCTCATCAGGGACGCACCCCTCCAGGCTCCGCACTACTCCCCGCCGTGCAGAATGAGCTCGCTCTTGTCCTGCTGTCCCATGGGCACCCTGCGCACACCTCCGTCGTAGTACCTGTAATGCAGTCCTGTGATGATAACTGCCAGTTTGTTCCATTATAAACCATACTGTTAAGAAGAGGGACATCTTTGTACTATGTCTGCACCTGGCGTGAAGTATATATCGGAACTATTCAACTATGAAAGGGTGAAAGAGAAAAGGTGTAACAAGAGTTAATTAGTGACTTTGTCTCAATTTATGACAAACAAGATGCTAGCAAAAATCGTGTTTTCATTACACCAGAATTCTTTGGTTAAATCGTTCCTCCCAGCCCCAAAGAGGAACCTCCCAATCACCTCAAAGTTCCACTGATACCGATATCTTGGGCTCTGGAGGGCTCTTTTGCTACCTTCTCCAATCTTAGTTCTCCTCTCTTTATGGGATGTGTTCTAAGGCTGCTGCTCCTCCTTGTGCCATTTTCCATTCTTCAAGGTATAGATTGATGGTCTTACATAAAGAATAAGGAGGGAAAACGTTATATCATACCCTCAATATGGGTATGATAACCTAAATTTATCTAAGAAGGTGTTTGAGGTTTTAACATATAAGAAATGCAATTGCATTATTAATCCTACACCCTTATTCCTACGTATTTTGGGGGCTATCATTATCTCCAAAGTTGACTCAATGCCAAACTGCTATGTGACACCAGATAGAGAGCAGTTGTATATAAAACTGGAGATTGAATCCTGGGCAACAGGTCAGCACACAGTCTTAATGATAGTGTGCCTTTCATTCAAACATTTACACAATAGATAATGTGGAGAATCAATAAAGGATTTTCCAAAGGACTCATCATAGGGTTTCTTTAACGAGCAAGCTTCCCTTTTATATTCAAATTATAAATTGAGTCAACATTAAGAAAATATATTCACTGTTGTTTAAGATGGGAAGGAGGTCATAGACCTAACCTGATGTAAATAAGGATAAGTCTCCAAGTGCAGACAAATTCCACTTAAGAGACTGAAAGATCCCTTCTAGTAATCTAAGCAATCCTTTAAAAATACAAAAGAAAGAATAAAAACACTTAAAATGAGCAATTACCTTTATTTTCAATTAGGGCAAAAATATTTAAGTTCTAGAAGATATCAGACAGTGAATTAATTAAAATCTCCAGGGAAATTGTTGAAAGAATTATTAAAAGATATTTATGAGCATGAAGAAATAGGGGTGGTTGATGATCGGGATGCAGTATGCATCCATGAGGAATAACTAACTCAATGCTGTTCAGCTTTTTAATTGAAGGCACAGCAGGCGTGCTTATGAAATTTGAGGCTGATTCAAAGATGAGGAAGATAGCTATTCTTTTTTCATGCCTTTTAGCCAATCTGTGGAGCAAGTGTTGCTTATCCCTCCAGGCCCCTTAATTTTCACAAGGGTCCTTAAATTGCCCAGTGTTTAATGGTCAAAGCATATACTTTTGCCACTAACCAACAAGGCAAAATGCGTGTATTGCAGGCTCTTTCCAGAGAATAAAACCTTGACTCATCTGTTGTCCAAGATTGTAGCAGCAACAACATTTATGATGATGACCTAAAAAATATGCATCCATTCCCCTAGACCTTCTAAATTTTATCCTTGGAAAAATTCAGTTCATCATTTATTCAATTATTTATTTGATTGTTTATTTAGCCAATTGCTACTGATTTCCTACTGTGTACTAGGCTCATGGTAGGGACAGAGTAGAGAATGTGAATGAAATAGCCATGGTCTGGACACGGCAGTGTACTGGGGAAAAGCAAGCAAAACGTAGGTCAGTGAGAAAATAAATGTGTAATCACACATTTAGAAAGGTGCTCCAGAGACAACAAATGGCGTGCTGCTTCCGTTTAGGTCAAATAAGCATAAATGGCCTGCTTGGGGGTGCATTGCTCTAGCCGATACGTGAAGGCTGAGGAGGAGCCAGTGATGGGAAGGACGCCATGAAGAGCATCCCGGCCAAGGAGCAGTACGTGTACAAAGAAGACTCTGAGGTAGCAAAGTGGAAGAGGCTGATGCCAAGAGAGTGGTAAGCGGGAGCAGATCGTGCAGGACCTTGCAGGCAAAGTGAGGAGTTTGGATTTGTTCCAGGCACAGTAGAAGACTTTGAAGCGTCTTAAGCAGGGAAGTGAAATGGTTCAAATACATAGTTTAAGGGATCGCCGAACAGCATTCTTAAACCGCGTGTTTTGGGGGCCCTCATGGAATTACTTAAATGGTCCATGGTTATCATGCTGTTAATGGCATTGGAGGGTACAGTTAAGAGATCGTGAACTAAGGTTTCCTACCATATTCAGTATCACTGAGGATGCTGATTCTTTGTAAGAACTCGGGAAAATTTTCCCTGGGCACCTCAATACCTGGCAATCTGTGTTTTTCTTGAATCAGCATTTTGATTTTTTCGTACGGGTACGTTGAATTGAGTGATCAATCTTGTTTCTCTTTCGCTTTGTCTCATAGGAATCCGAAGCCACATTTTCAACCACCTCCCACCAATGTGGCTACGGCTTGCATTTCTGTGAACTGATTTTGGCCAAGGCTTTATTATTTTCCTGTCTTAACTTTACCTTTGTCCAAACTTACTTAACTTTTTATTTTATACTCTCATAATAGTTATTTTTGTTAGCTACGTCATAGAACAAAGCAGAATTAAGTAGCTGGAGGAGAAAATCAGGAATTGAAAATATCTCAATAATTCTAATAAGTTGAAAAACCCGTTCTTAAGTTTAAAAGGCCATTTGTTAAATACAGGATACAGGATGCTCATTTAATAGCAGAGTTTACGAGAATGCATGAACCCCACATGAGCCCTTAGACTGACTGTAGAACAGTCTGGGGAAGTAGCGACAGCCTCCCACATGATGCTTAGCACTGGCGTAATGGTGAGTCCCTTTGCGATCTTCCCTAGCAGACTGTCCCTTGAGGATGGGAGCACATCATGTTTACTGCAGTGCTGTGCAGGCATCCAGTCAATGTTGAATTAATGATTGAGTAAATATAGATTAAACAAATTAAAGCTCCCATAATCTCAGACTGAATCAGCAGGAGTGTGGGGCTCTGGATACAGGAGGAATGGACACACTGAACTGTACACTGTGTGTGGGCCATGTCAAGAGCTCTAAGGTTAGGGTAGGGGACCTCCTACCCTAACCTTAAAGAGATACTGACAAATTAGAGCAGATCCAAGACAGCAATCAGCTTGCTGAGTACTTGGTTGTGTGGTTTGACGAAAAGAATTGTTTAACTTACAAAAGAAGATCCTTATGACACATTGGGCTTTCTACAAACACCTATAGGACAGGCATATGCAAGAAGGAATAGATTTGACCTGTCTAATTCCAAAGGGCAGAATTAGAGTCAGTGGGATTGGAAATTATGAGGAAAAACTTTCTCAAACAGTTTGTGGTCTTCTGTGAGATAATATCCTTCATCTGTGTGGGTAGAGTATGAATTAATTGATCTGATAGCAACTTATATGTTAATGAGTATTTGGATTAGAAAATGTTTAACGTTTTTTCCGAATCCAAGATATAAAAACTTAGTAGTTGCCCATAGTAGTTGCAATGAACAAATGGATTCCATATTAGCATGTAACACACTAATCTGATTGATTTGCTACATAACAACTATTTATAGGTATTAATATGACTTACTGAAGGTTAATACTAAAGGTTTTTGCATTAAAACCTTGATGCAAATGAAAACGTTTTTGAAGGCAATAGGTTTTGACAGCATAAAAGATCAGGAAATCACACAGTTCCAGATCTTTGAAACAACTTAGAAAAGTGAAGGAATCCTGGTTGGCTGGAATGGTGGGTCAAGATGTTGAGCTCAGCACAAGTTGGACTGGATCTCTGGCCATGAGAACTGGAACTGATGGTTGGGTCCCCAGGGGTGGCGTGAGGGCACAGCCACACTCTCTGAGGCTTATAGCAGTGAAATTCACCAAAGACAGAGGTGAGAGCTGAGAGACAAAGGAAATCTACTACTCCCCAGAAGTCTTTGCAGCAGGATCCGGAATCCAAATGGGAGACATGATCTGTGGTTGCAGAAGCTGAATCGGAGAATTCGCTCTGAAACCTCTCACGGGAGTGGGGGTTCCTGACCACGGCTGCGAGTGTTAGTCTCACTGGCTAACGTTCACTTGCCTGCACTGGTCATGGGGTATGTGGCCCATGCTCGTCGGAAAGGCTTATTGCCACAGAGTTGGGCACATACATCACAAATCAATTGGTGGAAATCTTCAACATGAGCTTCAGAGCCCACAGGAAGGCTTTGACATGGACCCGCAACCTTTGGATTAGGTAATTTGAAAAGCAGCCCTCCAAATCAGTCCTCTTTTCTGCCTACCACTTGCATCTCAGACATTTTCCGGCTTGGCAGAGCTACCTCGGCTCCCTTTGAACAGGCCGACGAGGAGGCTGGAATGCGCGTGAAGGAGGAGAGGGAGCAGCAGACAGGTGAAAGCCTGGCGAGCCATTCCCGGCTTCTGCAAAAGCCCTCCCCGCTCTCTGCCATCCGTACACAAGATTCCATTGAGCGCTAATCTGGGATCATCTATCAAAAGACTTCAAAGTTTGAAATACCAAACATTTTGTTTAGAGGTCACATTTCAGAGTTTTGACTGTATTTGGAGTGTTCGCGTTGAGAAGTGCCGTGGAAAGGGCCAGGCAATACGCAGAGTTAGCCTTGAGGGCGAGCAGAAAGCAGGGGACATACAGCCTGCCCTGTGAAAGGCCGTCAAGCTGCTTCTTCACACTGCGGTTGAGGGCGTCAGTGGGCGGAGCTTGAGCTCTCAGCGTAGGTCACTCCTAAGGGGTCACTGGCTCTCACTGGTTAATTACAGGCTCTGGCCTGTGTGTCTCTTGCTCTCTAGACACCCAGATCTCAACCTCCGCGGGATTTTAACCATCCCAGGCCTATTTTTCCCTTTACACATTCCAGTATCACACACGATTAGATAAAATTAAGATGATTTTCAGTACACTCTTCCAAAGTGCTCTCTCCTGTCCAACTTCCCCAGCACCGTTTCAGTGCCACGATTCTTCCTTCCCTGTCCCTCACGTGTAATGATGGAAGGAGTTAACCTGTCATCGGTTGAGAGGTAAACAGTGGCTGTACGCTTGGTCGCTAAGCGACCCAGGATAGGCTTCCCCTCTGCGTGTCTTGTTTCCCTTTTCCATAAAACAGGACACCACAGAGGGTGACTGCGGACATTAACTAAAGACAGGGAAGGTACATAGCACAAAGCCTGGCACGTAGGAGGCGCCCAGCACTGTTAGGGCCCTCCCATCCCCCTCCTCTTCCTCGCTCTCGCTGGTTCCCGGTATTCATCTGCTCGTCCGATCCCTGAAACAGTCTGAGTGAAGTTTGCTTTTGATGACCAAGTTAGGAAGGAGGAAAAGGAGGTGAAAACTGACTGCGGGTGCCGTCCATTGTCCTCCTGCTTGAAGGATCTCCTAAGACTGATGTCTTAGGAGATACGCTTGAGCGCTCTGTCTCTGTGCTCTCTCTCTACCTTGCTCTCGCCAGCGAGGAGGAAGAAACGCTCTCTGCCTACCCCGTGGTAATTCTTCTATCACTGGGACCAAAGGATGAAAAAAAAAAATTATGATCATGTTTCATGTTCCATAACAATGGCAACACATTAGCATAAAACAAGGCATTAATAAGGCTCATGAGAATATGATGTTACTTCTCCGCTTTAGATATGGCTTTTCAGACGCACACAATGACAAAAACGTGATGAGCGGTTGCATGAATTTATAGATGCTACTGAACCACACGTTAAACTTGCATCCTGCCTAGATGCTCCTATTTACACT
>NW_006438867.1:5291296-5311860 GCF_000325575.1 Pteropus alecto
AGCTGCGGACATTAACTAAAGACAAGGAAGGTACATAGCACAAGGCCTGGCACGTAGGAGGCGCCCAGCCCTGTTAGGGCCCTCCCGTCCCCCTCTCGCTGGTTCCCGGTATTCATCTGCTCGTCCGAGACTGCGGACATTAACTAAAGACAGGGAAGGTACATAGCACAAAGCCTGGCACGTAGGAGGCGCCCAGCACTGTTAGGGCCCTCCCATCCCCCTCCTCTTCCTCGCTCTCGCTGGTTCCCGGTATTCATCTGCTCGTCCGATCCCTGAAACAGTCTGAGTGAAGTCTGCTTTTGATGACCAAGTTAGGAAGGAGGAAAAGGAGGTGAAAACTGACTGCGGGTGCTGTCCATTGTCCTCCTGCTTGACATCAGTCTTAGGAGATACGCTTGAGCGCTCTGTCTCTGCGCTCTCTCTCTACCTTGCTCTCGCCAGCGAGGAGGACGTCCATTGTCCTCCTGCTTGAAGGATCTCCTAAGACTGATGTCTTAGGAGATACGCTTGAGCGCTCTGTCTCTGTGCTCTCTCTCTACCTTGCTCTCGCCAGCGAGGAGGAAGAAACGCTCTCTGCCTACCCCGTGGTAATTCTTCTATCACTGGGACCAAAGGATGAAAAAAAAAAATTATGATCATGTTTCATGTTCCATAACAATGGCAACACATTAGCATAAAACAAGGCATTAATAAGGCTCATGAGAAAATAATGTTACTTCTCCGCTTTAGATATGGCTTTTCAGACGCACACAATGACAAAAACGTGATGAGCGGTTGCATGAATTTATAGATGCTACTGAACCACACGTTAAACTTGCATCCTGCCTAGATGCTCCTATTTAAACTCAAACTGATTTTTTAGAAAAACTAAGCTTTATAATAAGTTGTCTTTCATTTAATCAGGGAATAAAATTTCTTAATTTACGTTTAATTCTTGCTCATTGGCACTCTCCTATGAAAGATTATGTTTCATCTGTTTACGTATATTACAGAATACATGTTTATGATCTTGTTTTCAGAACACGATACTTTAGGACTTTCAACATGTGTATGTATTTGTTATTATGCAAAAAAGAGGCACCGTAATTTATTTTTTCAAATGGTAACCTGGCCATGATACACTGCAGAGCTTCTTAGGGAAAAACATTCCATTTCTTTTTAAAATACAACCAAGTCAGTAATGAACGACAAGGTCAGCATGGGGGCTGGCCAATCTTTCTTAAAGTGTCATTCACAGTTATAGAACAACTCCACATCACTTCCTGCCTTTTCCTTTGCTTGGCTCGGCTTCCCAGGACATAGCCAGAGGTCTCGAGTTCCATGCTCTGCTCATCTTTCTCTCTCTACTCTTCCATTCTCTCCCAGTGAAAAAGTGGTAACTGCCAGGCGTCTGGCTGAAACACATGGTTTATGGCGGGGACATACTCACTGTTTGACTATGAAACCGAAAGCACGTGCACGAAGTGGCTGACAGCATGTCGATCAGACAGCAGATGGTGCTGGACCTGAGCTTGGCGAATGGACCGTACAGGCATTTAAACCTGTCTACCATTAATGCCCGTGCTTCTGGCACACCAGGGTCACTAACTCTTAGATCCTTTTCACCTTCCACAAACGATGCCCTGGAACAGAAAAGCTCTGATCAAATCCTCGTAAGAATGGAAAGAGAAACTCAGGATCCAGTGAGTATCTTCCCCCCCAACCCCTACTGTGATGCTGACTTGAAGACCTACCACCTGCTCTTGCACAGTTACTGGAGAGACACAGTTGCCATGAGAGAATGTTCTGGCGTAGGCCCTAGAGACCTTCAGGAACCTGTTTGTTCATTTACATAACGGGATAGGTAAAGAGATGAACTGCTCTTCAGAATCAGGCCACAAAAAAAATCCCTCAGGGAATGGTGTCATGGCCGACCACCTTAAGGAAAACACATTAACGAGAATTGAGGTCCTAATTTAAGTCCTGTTAAAATGTCAGCTGAGAGTTTCTCATTATTAGGACTATAAACTCAAGCCAGGCTGTTTCAATCTGAGTCAGCCAAATGTAAGAACAACTTGTCCATATGCTTCTTTTTCAAAGAACTTTATTCATTCAGCCCCAGGCTCAGAATTCGATAACATGTTTTTCTATGGGCCTTTTTTCTCTTCACATCAAACAATATTAAAGAGGAAAAAAAGGCGGGGGGGTATCTAACTACTCCCATATGTATCCTCACAAATGGCCAAATTGAATTACTTACACTTTCCTTAAACACACACACTGGTTCCCGATCTCGCACACGTGCGCGTCGACCCTCCAGCAAAGCCCTCCCCAGACTCCGCCGTCAGAATCCCACCCCCTTTTTTGAAGCCCACCCAAATGTCTCCGCCTGTGTGTGGTCTGCCATCATCATCACCCCTGTCAAAAGTAATACTGCTCCCCTAACGGTGTGATTGTGTCTTTTTTGAGGCACTTTTCACATAAAGCTTGTGTTGTAAGCTTTTGCGTAACTTCTCTGTTGATCCTGAGCATCTCTGCCACAGTCGCGTTGCGTGAATCTGCCTCTTTACAGAGATTCTTGCAGTGTCCGGAATGTTACAGGTGCTTCAAAGTATTTTGCTTCTTGGCGATGAAAAATTGGGGAAGTAGAAAAGTTAAAGGAATACTTAACAGATATACTTGTGCCCTATGTCCTGCCCAGTCTGACCTGTAGGAGCTCTCAGCTTCCCATCCCCGAGGGTCAGAAGTCTGTGGTGTATTTACTCTGGTGTTAAAACGCGTGGAGTTAATTTTCAGTGAGAAAGCTTTATTTGATTCATTTCTTTTAATGAAGAGTAGTAATTTATACTCAGCGGCGTATGCTTATTTTCATGAAATAGTTTTTCACAAAGAACTTTGTCACATCCATCTTTTTACCTGGCTGCAGCTGCCTGGGAGAAAACGAATTGCTCTCTTAACTTTTACAGCCTAAAAGATTTCTGATGCCCAGGGCTTATTTTTCTTCTACTGCTGCTATTTCTTTTCCCTTTCTCTTTTTCTTTTAACTCTCTTAATGAGTGCTGCTTCCTGGTCCTGAGTCAGCTCTGAGGCACCGGCAAATTACTCGCATTTGCTTTCAGCCTTGGAGAGGGGTCAGAACTGCTGGAACTGCTTCTCCTCGGGGCTGGGGCTGACTGTGAAAGTTCCCATTCTCCTCTCTTCCTCTGATTGGCTCCCGCGGTCACGTGAGGGCCAGAGGGTTGGAATTCTGACTTGTGGCTTTTGGCACTCCTATTTCTTTTTAAAAATCGCTCGGTCTGTGGAGTTCTGCCGAGCTCGGTGCCTTGCTCTCACTGGAGACAGACGGAAGCAGCCACAAAGCAGACTGAAGTGGCAGAAGAAAATCTGCCAAGATGTTCGGTCAGGGACCCAGGACCCCAGCTTCAGGCTGCTACTATCTAAATTCCATGACACCTGAGGGCCAGGAGATGTACTTGCGATTCGATCAGACTACGAGGCGCTCTCCTTACAGGATGAGCCGGATTCTAGCACGCCATCAGCTAGTGACTAAAATTCAACAAGGTGAGTTACCGGCAGTGGAAGGCTGTTGCTGATCAATTTCTCTTGGCTCTGTCTCATGCGAACCCAGTTTTGTTAAATTGCTGTTTTCACTGTACAGTATATGGATTTCTATGCCACGTTGCACGTAACTTTTAGAAATAACTTCAGGCTACAGTTTTAAGCGAACAGTGACAGCACTTAGCTGCCACGTAACTCAACATAAAGTGCACAAAAAAACTCACGGCAGGACGGTGAATTGTAAATTTCCAAAAAAAAAAATGTACGTGTGTCTACAGGTTTAGTCAGTGTGTATTTTAGGAGCTTTTCTGCAGGTCATTCACACTCTGTCACATTTAAAACGTGGACTCTTGTTATTGAATTAAGAGGGCGGGGGAACTGGCCTCCACCCTGCACAGACTCTTTAGAACATTCTTAGTGACTGGGGAAAGTTAGAATTCTATTCTTAAGGCCCTTCAGGCTGACAACCAGAATCACATTCTCTGCCTCTTTGTATGTTTATGTCAGTAATTGCCTCTGATTTGTTGATATTGTTTATCTGGTGAAGGATAAAACCTGTCCTCCAACCTCAGAACAAACCTTGTGACTTTTGCACAAAAGCACCAGCTTCGCGTGGTGAATATATTGATTGATTACAAGCTGCTAGATGTTCCTTTTTATTCTCAAGGAAAAAAAAAAAAAAAAGCCAGCAGCCCGGACATCACTAAAATTCATCATCATTGTCCAAAAACTAGTTTAAATAGGTCTGTAGAAACTGCACGAGACAGGTGACCATTCCCGAGACGTCTCTAACTGGTGCCCATTTAAAAGACACACCCACGCACCCACATATATACAGTAAGTTCATGCAGTTTATGACCTCCCCCCTCCTGGACTAAAAAAAAAGTAAGTTTTTATATTGGTGATTTTCTAGAGCCATTATACAAACAAATTCTACTTCAATAAATGAGTTTAAGATTATATCGAATTCTAGAGGGGAAGTTGAGATTTGTAATCATGAAAATCTTATTGTAATGTTTCCAAAAGGAACAATACGTATTCTAGTGAGCAGCATCTGATGAGATTGTTTCCTTGGAAATTGGGATTTGTTTGTAAAGGTTCAGGAACTGGTTATGTGTGAAGGATACTGATCCTACATACCGGTCTGATTTCAGGAAGGATATTATGTCATTCCATAAACTGTGTGCAGGTCTTGATTGAATAGAAACAAAAGTAATTATTTCCCTGTAGCTTGATTTAAAAATACATCAGGCTTAGAATAAAAACCAGCTCCATTTTTGTTTTAGAGATTTCTGACAGTGGTGCTTTACCAGATGCCATCATCATTATGGACACAGGGGCTTGATAAATGTTTGTGGATGATTTATGATTTATGCTCTGTATACACTCGGCATGCATACAGAGTGTATTATGTTAGAAACATTGCATAGCAATCGTTTGAAATTGCTTTGCAAAGTTCTTTAAATGTATTTACTATAATTACCTTCACTAAAAATTATTTATGTCTTTTTTGGAACTAAGGACTTGAAGTTATGAACATGTGCATGATCATTGAAAGTGTACTCCGAGTTTGTTTCATTTTGCCTAATAAGAAAACTTAAGCAATCTCACCTTTTTGTATTGGGCAGTGGAATGTTTGAAGCCTATGAATGTCTAAAAATTAAAAGCGAGACTTGTGATCACAGGAAAGCATGAAAGAATTCCAATAGTCCAGTGATTCGGAACTCATTTGTTAATACCGTTCAGTTGTATAGTAAGACATTGAGAAAGCAGAAGCAAAACAGTTTTTACTGGGTTTACTATATGATTGATTGGTTTACTGTAATAGTAGAGAATACTGATTGAGCATTTATAATGTATCAGCACTGCTCTCAGAGTTTTCTATATATCTCAGTTTACCTTATCCGCACAAAAATCTTTATAGGTAAGTACTATTAGTATACCCATTTTAAAGGTGAGAAGACAGAGGCACGTAGAGTTCAAGTAACTTCTCTGAGGCTACATGGTAGGAGCTGGTATTTGAATCCGACTCTAAAGCCCATGCTGCCTAATGCACTAAAATGCTTTTTATTTTTTACGGTGAGGGTTAAAGTACTGAACCTATGGTTGATTTTTGAATTATATAATACGCCAAAGACTTTTTTTTTTTTTCTACTCAGGATACGACAGTGAACCATGTTACACAGTCAGAATTGGGCACTCACTATGATGTTTCCAGTCCGTTTTTTTTTTCCCCCCCAAGCGGAAGCAAAATGCTATGTGTTTTACCTTCTGTGAACAGTTAGTCCCCAAGAGGGCGTGATGTCAAGTTGTTTTACTAATGGCCTATAATCATTCAGTTAAAGCTTATCTAGTGCATATTAAATTAATAACACTGCTATTTTTTTTGTACGTATCGTTCGCATATTGGTATCTTGAAATGACAGCCACATCTGTAAAATCGTTTGCATTGCTCTGCTATAGGTCTTTTAAGGAAGATTTAGCATTCTATTAATATAATTTGGGGCACTGTTACTTATACTCACAGTCTCTCATGGTTGTCGGGAACAATGCAAACAACAGTAAGTTGCTCCCCACTGACCTCATTACAGTGAGGTAAGCATCGAAGGCATGGACATGATTCAACAGCAGATACACTCATGGGGAGGAAAAACACGGAGGAGAAATAAAGGAATCTTTGATGATGCATAGGATCAGAATTTGCAGCCCAAACCCAGGATGAATCTAAACTTGCTCATCTTAGGGTTCGCTCCAAACTCTACGGGCATCATTTCTCTAGCTTTCTTTTCATTTCTGGAGTTTTAAGTCCAGTTAAAGAGAGAAGAGATATTGAAAATAGAGTGTTTGCAAAGTGAACATTTACCATAAGTCGCACTGCCCATAATTCCTATCCTCCAGTCTTGCTGAATCAATGGGGGAATTGTTAGGGAGAGAGGATGGAAATAATAATGGTCCTTATCTCCCTCACTGGCAGGCCCTTGGGGTCAGACAAGAGGGGGGACCTTGAGGAGGTGGAGGAAGAGCGCTTTGGCCATGGGAAGAGAGAATACGAATCTCGTGTCATTATTTGATGGCTACGATTTATTGGCTATATGTGTGCCATGCTTCAAGTCTATAGCCACGTTCAGTGCTATTTGAAAGATTCAAAGCTAAGCAGATCTATAAATACGATTACTTGCTTGGTGAAAGAATTCATCATGCTACTAAACGTTAAAAATATATATATATATATTTTTTAAATGCATAAAACAGCATGATGTGGACCAGACTGCCGTAAAGTGCACTGAATCAGAAATAAAAGGAGACGGCAGGCAGGCTCTCTTGAGATGCTCTCTCGTTCTTTTACTGTGATACGTTTCGGAACTTCACTGGGCCTTTGTTTCTCGATGAGAAAATGGAATGGCTGGACTGCGATCGCTCAGGTTTATTCTGGTTCTGAAGGTCTCTTCGTAGTTGGGTCAGTGACTCCTTGAATGAAGGGTGCAAAGTAGGGGAACGTCGACCTACAGCCATAGAAGCCGAAAAGGAAACAGAGTAGCTCTCTCATGTGGAATAAGTCAGTGGTTTATCATTTTCCTACAACCTGTCAAGGAAATGGTCAAGTGGAAAGGAAATTTCAGTTCTTCCTCCGCCGCTTATACCTGTGTGATCTGTATCAGGCCACAACTTTTCTGAGCGTCCTTTCTTTCTTTCAGAAAATAAAGAGTTTGGATTACATAAATGCAAAGTCCCCATATCTCTAAAATTCTAGGGTTCTGTGACCACGGTTGTTACTTTATGAGAGAGACAGTAGTTCTTATTTACGTTTTGCTTATTATGTCCCTTAACATCTACCTGAACATTCTTTAATACTTATTTAATGCTCTCATCATCAATTTAATAGGGATGTTAAGATGTCCGATCTTGTGGACTATTTAAATGTCAGTGTAACCTATAATTATTAAGAACCTTCTAAAAAAACCTTTGTTTCTCAGGAGTCCAGGACTCCGAAATGGAGTTATCGTGAAGTGTGGCCTATGACAAGGACTAGGGGGCGGAGGAGGTCTGTGTAGGTGTACCCCCACTTTCCACAAAAATACGTCTTAATAGAAATGCAGACTCTAGAAAATTTCACCAGGAAGAGAATTAGTGAACATTAGATTTGCATTTTTATTGACTTTTTATCTGAGACTATTTTTAGAGATAGCACCTGAGTTGCTTAACTAGAGTGGAATAAAGCACCATACTGGTGTTCCCAGGGAATGGGACTGGGCTAGCGTGGCAGCCTCTCTTGTGACTCAGTCAAGTCAAATGGCATCTTGGGAGATTGCCCAACCCAAGTGGCGGCATTGCTCATCCCTCGTGGTCGAATCCCCTACCAGCTGGGTAGCATCCACTGAAATTAAACAGTCGTTTGTTCTTTTGGAACTGACCTTTCTCTGTCTTTAGTTCTTTCTTACCTCACTACTTTCAGAAATAGAGGGTGAATATGCTGGCAGAAAGACAGATGGAACACAGAAAACAGGACGAACATGCATTCATCATGTATTGCTCAAGTTTTTCAAAGGACAGAAATTCGTGTTTCATGAATCAGCCTCCTTCTATCCAGTGCTGAAGAGCCTGTACGTCATGGATACTGTTTAACCAAAAGTTACAGCACAATCTATTAAGTGAATGAGGTCAACAAACTGTGGATAACATTCTTTTAAATGATCACATAGTAAAAATGTGAGCAGTCAAGAAATAAGTACGAAAAGGAAATTAACAAAGAGCAACGTGCTTGTACACATATAAGACTTAAGAGTTTTTCATTAGCTAAATGGCCACTTCCATGGCTCCATGTCACTGCTTTTATCAGCTCCGATGTTATAAACACACATCCCAGATGCAGGCAGTTGCCAAATTTGGATTTTGGAACATTGGTTTAAATGAATAGAGATTGTTTTTTCTCATAACTCCCACCCCTAAAGGCATAGCTTTAATTCTTAGTAAATTGTAGATACTGGTCAACTCTCATAAGGCAAGTTGCCTCATTTTCTTAGCAACTTAATCACGGGCAGATTTAAAAGCACAAGTTAGAAAAAATAAACAATCACCCCTAGTGGTCTGAATAATATCGATTGGTGACTCAAACAAATTTAGAAAGAGAGAAAATGACAGTGGGTTTTGGTAAACCTCTTATATAAAGGGAAATAAATCGGTGGGGTTTAGGGGGGACAGGTTGTTAATGGGGACTCGTCCTGCCTGCATTTCATTAGCTGTGAGAACACGGTAGTGAGCCTGGGGAAGACGGTCCAAGCAGAAGGTAGGAGAATGTGACCCCGCATTGCACATGACACCGGATATTCGAATGAAATAAGGAGCATGTAAAAATTATCTTCTGCCTCCTTGGGGGCAATCTGAATGTGATTTCGGTGCGGGTTAAGACATATGTTAATTTTCATTCTGCCTTATTACCTATGGGATTTATAGAAGTAATTTATAGAAGAATATATATACAACTCAGTTAAAAAAAAAAAAAGAGAGACAGCTTTCATGAAAAGAAAAATGTACATCAATTAATAATATAAACCTAGGAACAGATATTATGTACAAATATAAAACGCAAGGCCCTGAATAATAATTGAAAGTGCGCTGCGTATTTAGCTGGAGCTTTTCTAATCTAAGCCTAGAGGAAAACATGATCGGGGACGGTTAGCCGTATCCACATGTTAAAAACATATAACACAGGTTTCCGTGGGTGTTGGTATTCGGGGGAATTTTCTCCCGAGAACTTGATGCAGGAGAGCAAGTTCTCATCTGAATCTCGTAAAGAGACTTCAAGCTGTAGTGGATGGTGCTTTAGACATCCCCGGGGTGGGGGTGGGGATTCAATAGCAAGCCTCTTAGTGAAAGTGGGGGTGTAACAACAGATTATAACTCAGGAAAATATTTGGGGAAGAAGTGCGTTGGTCAAAACAAGGAGGTTCGGTAGGCAATCCCCTAATTCTCCAGCTAGAAGTAGCATGGAGACGATCTAGAGACAATTTTTCCAAGTCTCCTTTACAGAACACGAGTCCCGGTAGCTATTCAGCGGGAGATGTTTCTGTGCTTAAGTAATTTTGGGAAACGCTGTATCCTCTTACCCTTCTTGGAATTTCACACTTATGAAAGCCTCTGAGAAATCCCGCAGAAAAGAGTTTAATTTTGTTGAAACTGGTATATTTCATCATGAAACCATTTTTCACCTGTTACCGGGAAGTGACATCTTTTAAAACCAGTGTTCCCCAGGGAACACATTTTGGAAAGCCTGAGTGATTCATCCAGACACGCTTGGATCCTATTTCTTGTGTGGACTGGGTATAGTAGATAGTCTGAAGTATTTTGGAGAGTAACGTTGCAAGTATTCTGTTTTCAAATAAGGACATCTCTATATACTTTAAAAATCAACTGGGGAAAGGCAGAATGGACATCTCTTTATGAAAATTAACAGCCAAAGGAAGATTCTAACCTGATTAGGTGGTTGCTGCACATTCACCAGGCAGAAAACTGAACGGTCGGGAGTAGGGGCAGAGTTAATAATTATAACGAGAGTACACCCGGTCTTCAGAGAACTCTACAGGATAGGCACTGCTGGCCAGAAGAAAGAAATTATTACTCTTTAGCTCTGGATCTCTCTAATGTGTGATAAAACTGAATTCCTAGGTGAGTTCTGAAGGGGTCTGACATTATGACAGCTACTTCAGGATAGTCCCTTTCTGCTGGAATGTGGAGTCACTGCCCCAGGGGAAAGAAATAGGAATGTCTCCAGGAATTTCAGATTCCCTCTGGCTCTAGGTGATGTGAGCCATATGCTCCTGAACTCAGGCGTTGATGGATGGCTCAGAGTCCATTTCTGACTTCACGTTCCAAGCATCTCCTTGGTACATAAAGTCTCTCTCAGTACCACAGAATAAAGCGACTTGGTCATTTTAATTAGTAAAATCTAATTACTAATTTCTTGAATGAGAAGCTAATTTGTTTCGTTTAGTTATGTAAGCAACTGATCACGTTTCCCAGGAAGATTACAGATACAAAATTAAGGTATTTTTATCTCCTGATGGCATCAGCATTTGCATTATGATTGATGTTTTTTGAGAAAAATCCACGAAATGTCAAAAAGCTCCAACAGAATGCATGGGGAATTAGCTGTACTGTCTAGTGCAAATCCTTGTGTTGCAAAGTCACACAAGACCATAGCCGTCACTATAGATAGTGCAGTCTAGGGCGGGACAAATATACAGATTACCATGAAAATTTATACACTATTGTTTGAAAAGATTTTATTTCTCTCTCTCTCTCTCTCTCTCTCTCTGAAGCTTAGAATCTAAAGGAATTTAAATGGCGTGTTTGGATAATAACTTAAAATACAGAACATGCTAACGCTGTTAGAAAAAGGAAATCGATAGAAATAAATCCAAAATGTCTGGTTAGACTGTCAGATTATTTCACTCACAAGGCATAGGAACCCTGGTAATTTGAAAGTTCTGACAGAGGCAGAGCTGACTCAAATACCAATGATTTTCATCGCCCGGCCTCCAACACTGATAAAACGCGAGGGTGAAACAGTATAGAGAGAGTGGAGATTATAAAGGAACTTGGCATTCACCGAGTAACTAATTTACATGTCAGCATTTTGAGCTGAGGAAGGCATTCTCTTCCTGAATCCCCAGTCCTCTCTTCTCGGAAGAAAAATCATACATATGGATGACAAGAACATCGGATTAATATTCCATTTCTATAAATGAACAGTAGCATTTAACATACGTTTGTCTTCACCGAATGATAGACAGAAAAAAAAGTATGATAGTCATAAAATCATATTTTCCTCTGAGTGTTTTACTACCCCCTAATTTTTCTAATATTTAAAATTACTATGAGAAATAAGAAAGATTTAGAATTCCAATGATAATGGCATTGCAACCATTCCCCGCCTCCCCAACACCACCCCAAATAAGATGAGTTCCTGATACAGAAATTTAAATCTCTCCAGATGCTTTGAAGAACACGAGACATTTCCCACTAAACGCATTTCTCAAGGTAGGGAATGAAATCCATTGCAAAGCCCTTACTGTTTGGGCCTGTGTCAAACCGCGTGTTATGTATTACAGGTTCTTAAAAATCAAAGCACCTTCGCTCACATCGATCTCTTTGGATAGAAGGGTCAGCTAACACCCCTTTCCTCAGCATTCCAGTTCTCACCGTTACTCTTCCATTCTACTTGCTGTGCTCGTAGGAGGAAGGTCTAAGGCAGATAGAGCTGCTTAAATATTTTTATTACTGGCTTCCTAGAAGAGGGAGCGGGGAAATACTTGGCAAGCAAGAAGGGAAATCAGTCTTGCAGGATAGCTTGAAGAGGACTGCGAAAGAATTTCAGTGGCTGAGTTCATCATCCGCTGTCGGGCCCAACACAGAGTGTTATGCGATTCCACGTGGGAGTGTTTGTATGTCGTCACTGGCCGCGGTGGGCAATCCACTGGGGTTGCTTGGAACAGCTTATAAAATGGTAGGGGGTTTGCTTCTTACCTGCTTGTGTGACGGTCTCTCAGCAGTTGTTTTTGTTGGCAGGATGTTGAAACCCGTGTTCTTAGGGGCAAATAATTGAAATGTGTTGATCGAATTTCAAGAAACACTTTCTTCTCTTTTATAAATAGCCTCATGGGATCCAGACTATCCCCAGGACACTGTTTGTTCGTCCACTCCCCAAACTTTCTGCATCTATAGTTTGGAAAAATTGGAGGCCTTTGGAGTTATGCAGCTTGAACTTGAAATCTAGCTCTACATCTTCCTAGCAGAGTGACCTTGGCCAAGTTACTTAACATTTCTAAGCTTCATTTCCCCCGTGGGCAAAATAGAACTAATGATAGCCACTATCTCAAAGTTATTGCAAAGATTCAATGAGAGGATATAATTAAACACAGAGCACAGTGTACATAGCATGTACAAAATACCCAATATGAGAAAATATATATATTAAACAAACATCTGTGTGTGGCACATGTACAGTGGTCTGTCTTATCCGTGGTTTCACTTTTCATGGTTTTAGTTATCTGTAGTCAACTGCAGCGTCTGCATTCAAGTCACCCTTATTTGACTTAATAATGGCCCCAGCGGACAGGAGTAGTGACTCTGGCAGTTCAGATACACCGAAGAGAAGCTGTAAAGTACTTCCTTTAAGTAAAAAGGTGAGTACCTCCCGGTAAGACATTTTGAGAGGGAACGACCAGTCACATAACTCTCATTACAGAATTTTGCCGTAACCATTCCATATTATTATTAGTTATCGTTGTTAATCTCTCCCTGTGCCTAACTTATCAATCAAGCTTTATCCTAGCGTGTATACATAGGAAAACACAGCGAAGTGGGCCTCTGTATCTGCGGGTTCTACGTCCGTGGATTCCGCCAACCGCGGTGGCCGCGTCTGTACTACACATGTCCCAACTTTTTTTCTTGCCATTATTCCCTAAGCAGCACAGTATAACAGCTGTTTTCATACCGTTTACCTTGTTTCAGGTGTTATAAGTAGTTTAGAGATGATTTAAAGTTTACAGAAGGCCGTGCATAGGTTAGATGCAAATGCCGTGTCGTTTTATGTAAGGGACTTGACGCTCCTCAGATCTTGGACAACTGTACATATAGGGTTTGGTACTATCCCAAGTTTCAGGTATTCACTGGCGGTCTTGGAAGGTATCCCCCAGTTATAAGGGGAGACCTCTGTACTGTGTCTTCAAATGAGTAAATTATGCACTCTATACCAGGTTTACTAAGGCAGGTGGATATTCTGCCACATTTTTGTGTCCTCGAAAAATAAACATCACAAAATTGGAAACCAAAGAGTTTATTTTTGTTAATCTTAAGCTGTAACAAAAACCATCGCTGCTCCCAACTGTGGTTTTCTACGTTCAGCAGTTACTCTTTTTAGTTGCCTTGAAGTGACCTGAAATGGTAGGTTTAGGCCAGGTTTCAACTCATGTGGATAAACAGCCAAGCCTGTGGACCCTACCGTCCAGCAGGAAAAGAGGCAAGAAATGGACTCGGCTCTTGGAGTCACGTGATGGGAAGCCCCAAGCTGGAGAAGGCAGCACTGGAGGGAGGCATGGGGGCTGTGCTCTCAGCAGCCACAGTGAAAGGCGGGGAGCCTATCTGTGTGGGGGCTGGGGTGGGGGTGGGAGCAAGGCCTGAGACAAGCCTCATTAACCAGTAATAGACGGTTCTATCTATATATGCTTATCTCGATAATATCTGAATGCCTATCCCAAGTTGTTGAGATTTTGTAAACCAAGTTAACTTTGAGACTTTTGTTAATTTTGTAGAAACTTTCCAGGATTCCAATGGTCTTTGCATAGAAGAGTTAAAAGGAAAGAAATGCTGTGAACTGTAGATAAACTTTCTAATAATGCCCAGTTGGCAGTTTGAAAACTTTCTCAAACTAATTCAAATTACTTAAGGAGCTTTCGTTGCCCATTTCCTCTGAGGACTTTATTCATTTTAATCGTCGAATATTCTTCTCGATTGTTGAATTCCTCAGCTCAGAAAGTGCATATGAATATGATCATTAGCATTTGCTGAAATTTGTTCTTGGCTTTGAATGGATTAAATAAACATGGATTCTTTTGCTTCATTTGTATATGAAATAAATGTAATCGTAGGTCAACCGCATTTAGGAGAGTCCCTCGCAAAGAAAAGAAACATCAACTAGTACAGTCTTTATACTTCGTAACTTAAATGCGAATCTCGAACTTTGTGAAAGCCTTGTTTCATAGGATGAAATATTTGATGTCTGCATATGGAGACCCAGAAAAGCTATTTTCATAGTGATTCCTGCAATGGTACAGTGCGTGACAGTCTGTGGAGCATTCCACATGCAGTATCTTGACTATACGTGGAAGGTCAAGGACACCTTAGGAAGCTTTGTCCTCTAAAATCTGTCCTTCAGAGACCTGACAAAAGCATATGCAAGTTTTCCCACTTCGAAATGTTTCTAATCTCATTTCCCGAGTCAGTCCTTCGTACGCATTTCCCTGGGTTTTGTCGTATGGAAAAACACACTTACCTGAGTGGCCCCTATAGATAAATATGGACTCACTTGAGGAAACAGAATAAGGAAACTTGGCAGTGGCCAATGCAGCTGTAAAACATTAACTCACCGGTAGAATAGAGATGGTTTCAGAGTCCAACTTTTTCCTTCCCCCATCCCATTCAGAGTCAGATGACTGCCTCGCTTCCGGCTTTACAGTTCAGTTTCTGACAAGGCCATTATATTTGTTTGTTGCACGTGAAGTTTCTCCTGTCGCTCTGCCTCTTCCCATCGTTGGTTACTCTAGCAGGGCTGGCCCGGGACACGACAGCTTCTATTCTGTGAAGTGTATTGCTTTGTCCCATGATGCAGGAATGACGTGGAGTTGAGACAAGTTCTTTGCGGCTCATTAACTGTCACTCATGCTTGATTGAGCCTGTGCAGCTGTGCCCAGAGGTGAGGGAGAGGCCTGCCTCCTGGGCTCGGGGAGAACACGTCCACTGGACCGCCCCAGTGAAAAGAAAAGCGAAAGTTGGGGTTCTTCCTGGAGAGGCAGGTTGTCAACGTGGTTTATTAACATTTCTGTGCATTTAAGCAAACTATTTGGGGCCGGGGAGTGGTGATTTAACTTTTTATAAATGTTAGCTTTTGAAACGTTTACACAGTTTAAAAACAGTAATAGTATACTTATCGTTTCTCTCATTTTGGGCTCCCTATTGTGTACCAGGGACTATTTTTGGCACTACATATATTGCTATTTTATTTAAATTTCATGGAGCTCTGAGAGTTCAGTTTACTCATCTGGAAAATAAATGTAGGGAGGCCTAGTGCTCAACATCTTATGATGTTCGTTTTGCAGATGAGAAAACAAAGGCTCAGGGAGTTAAAAAAAAACAACAAAAAAAAACGTTTCCTAAGTCTCCCAGGAAGTAGGTGGCAGGGCTGCGCTTTGACCTCTGGTCTGTGTCATTCTGGGCCCGCGTCGTTTGCACCGCTCCGCAACTCCGTTGCCCTGATAATCATAGGCAGGGGTGCCTACCCGGAACCGAGGTGGGCTGTCCTGTCGCGTTTCATCATTTTAGACTCGGTTGGTCCTCCCTCTCCCACCAGCCTCTCAAGTTGCTGGAGGACTTCATTGCGCCTCCAAATCCAGCTGCAGTTCTGCGTGACCATCCTACATAGTAACGCCCCTCCCACTCCCTCATGAGGACTGGCCGCTCTTTATCAAGGACCCTTTGTCCAAAGTCAATGTCAAGGCATCAGCATTCCTGCGACGAGGCATCCAGTGGGGTCAGGTAGGAACAAACGTAAGGGAGGGAAAGAAGAGGTTCCTTATCCCTGCATCCTCCCCCTCCTTCCTATGCTGCCCTTCTTTCTAGAAAGTACTGGGGGCGGATGCTCGTCCTCCCTCAGGCTTTCCCAGGCCTCTGAGGGCCCATGGACCTCAGTGGCTCACGGCATCTTCAATGTGCACCTTGGAGGGGGGACAAAAAGCCAGGTGGCAATTAGGTCACACCTGTGGTGCTCTCTGGACTCTGGATCTCGAGCTCGACAATTCTATAGTGGAAGGAAAGCGTTTCTGGAGGGATGTCCTGGATGGAGGGTTTTGGGTTTTTTTTTTTTTTTACCTCCCCCCAGCCCGATTTTGTAATTTTGACCTCAGTCATGGCTGAGTCCCGCAGACCAGAATAGTCACAGTTGTACTCTGCACTTGTAAGCTAGAGAACAGTAGCCAGTCAGAAGAAAATATCAATGTTCTGCCAACTTCTGCTGTTTGTGAAATTTTGCCAGAAGCAAAACAGGATCAAAAATAATAAACAGACCTCCTCCCTTGCTGCATGACTACTATTTACATAAAGAGATTGACGAACCGACTGTGCTCGTGCGAGTGCTCAGGGAAAGGAATGTTTAAGGAGAAGAGGTTAATTTTGGGGGGCTCAGTTGCATACGATTTCAAGTTTTCAGAAATAATTGGGTTTCCCAGGAGACAGCCCGTAGCGTAGATGGTGACACTTCACCGGGACGAGCAGCCCAAACTGTGAATAAAACACCTGACACGTGAGTCAAAACTTCTGCAGGGAAAACGAATCTTGAAAACAAAGGAACAATGTGAGGCATAAGCAGAATAGTGATATTTTTAGTAGAAAGAGACATCTGGCCGGTCGGGCAAGCGCAGGGAGCTGAAATGCGGGAGGCTTGGCTTCCGGGTCGCCTTTGTCCTAACTTAGTAACCACGGATGTTTTCACCTAACCCCTTGGCGCCTCCATTGCTTCATCTGTCCGATGTGGAGACTATCAGCTCCTGCCACTCAGTGACATCGTCAAGGAAAAACCGATGGGTGTGAAGTCAACCAAAATGGAAGGCATGGCGCTCAAATTTGGCATGGCTGAGAGATGTTAGGGCAGCTGGTTAAAGTCAACAGGCAGCCTCAATGCAGGAGCCTAAGCCGTCAATACCCAGCTCTCAGTCCTCGGCCAGACGCAAAACATCACCGTCTGTGCTTGTCTTCCTTGGATAAGAATTGATATCACTCCTCAAGGACTTGGGAGTAATGTAGTACTCTTTCTTTTCCATTGGTTCCTGAGTGAACAAAGTCTACTAATTTTTATCTTCATTTTATATTTTCCTTGTGTGCATTTACTGTGCTACGAGCGAATCTATATAATAAATTAGTGTCATTTCAAACTCCTGGTTTCTCTCTTATTTTTCTTGCATTCTGAGGTGTCAAGGATTTTACTTTGTATTTTTTACTCAGCTCATAAATATTATTTTACCCTTAAAGAATAATTTCCCATGATCACGAGCAGAAGAAAACCTTTAAAAGTGAAAGGTGCTGTGTTACAGGCTCAGGGACTTTGACAAGTTGAAGCGTCGGAGGTCCTGGCTTTTGGGGTTATGAATCTCTGATGTAAGCCGGGCTTCCGGCCCGAGGCTCACAGGCGTGCGATTTACCGCTTCCGACAGGATGGCCCGGCATGGCTGTCTAGTGGAGGCCAGCGAGAACTTAACTGTGGTTACAGCGGATTGTCTGAGTGAGAGGGGACCGAAGGGATCCGATGTCATGCTGCACAGGTTGTCTGATGAAGGAAAGACGTGCCCAGTGCCTAGGGCTGCCTTGCCTGGCACAGTCTAGTCTGGAAAGCCGTAGGAAGATGTGGTAAAAGGAACGTAGCCCTTTAAAATGCTTGAATTTTGTTTGCTAGTTTGGATATCTGTTTGTTAGCTTGTTTGTTAGCTTGTTTGTTTGAATGTTTGGGTGTGCCGATGGTGGTGGGTTCCAGGAGAAAGAACGATTATTAAGCCGAGACTTGTGGAAAATCTTTAAAAATTGTTAAGTACTCTACATATTTGGTTGTTATTTGGAAAGGCTGGGTGTCTTGAATGAAGTGGCATTTGAGAGGGGAATGTGAAGGAGAGGAAAGAGGCTTGTTTATCTAGCACATGGAATGGCTCTCCCAAACCTCTAACTCCAACAAATAGAAAAACTCCGAGACTTTATTCACGTCTTTCTTGCAGGGGGGTGGGGCTAACTTCTTTCTGCCCCCACACGTATACATGAGGCTCTGAGTTTCCCTTCAGCCTTTTGCTCAGCAAAATACATTTCTTTATTATAATCGGCTCTACTCAATGATCAGCCATTTAAATAAATTACCGTGTTTTGTGATCGACATTAATAGTTTGACATGGGAGTTACGAAGCCTTCAAATCCTTGACTTCTCGGAGAAAGAATCTTTCAGACATTTTTTCTTTGGCCGTGGTAGGCTGTGCTTTTTCTGAAACTTGTAGCTTGTGGATGCAACGTGCATTGCTTAAACGCATGGGCTTTGGTGTTATTTGGACCTAAGCTCAAATGCTGGTTCCAGCACTGATTAGTGGTGTGATCTTGAGCAAGTTTCATGACCTCTGTTAGCCTGTCGTCGCAAATAAAGTGAAAATAAAAATATTAACATCTACCACCTAGAATTGTGGGGAATGAGGTGGTGTCGCACATGCAAAGTGCCTAGCACAGAGCCAAGTCCTTACACAGGACCCGGAGTACATTAATCTAAGAGAAAGGACTGTAAAGATAGCAACATGGCCCATTAGGCTGTGGATTAACTACTTGTGGGGAAGAAAAGGAGGACCCAAGTTGGGTTAATTACATAAAGCGGAAGCTAAGGAAGGGCCACCATGACAGTGGATCCAAAATTAGAATGTCTGAGGTGTCCTCGGAGGAGAAAAAGTATGACAAGAGCAGCTTCGAAACTATGCGATATTCAACCAAGATTTTCCCAATCGAATGGAATTTACCCCTGAAAGCCGATAGTTGCCACGCTCTGGGTATAATAGGAAATATTTTTAGTCCTTAGACCGATGAGACCATCACCACTAAGTTCTGAGTATGAACTTCGACTCTGGCATAAAGTTGATGGAAACACATCTAAGTCCTAATCTTTCAAGTCTAACTTCCCCAAATGAAGCATCTTTACAACATTTGCCTCAGCAGGGCAGTCAGTTGGGAATGAATAATACATTCTCCTAACGACTCTCGACTCTCGTAAGATGTGTTAAGATAGGCTGAGAGGACGTCTATCACCCCATTTTCACCTCACTCTCAAGTTTGTAGCCTGCTCTAGAGCCTGGAAGAAAAGAGACAGCAGAATTAGTGGGACAAGATATCTTCAAAGCCTAGATTCCCCCTTGGCTTCTTTTCAAAGACGGCCTTCTAAGTCTTCTGCTTTCATCAGATTTGTTCAGCTCAGAACATTGAGTCTTGACTATCTCGTGACGCACTCACCGGCTTACAGAGAGGGAAGTACGGTCATTGATTTCCATTTTTGCAGAGAGGAGCATAGTCCTTCCCTCACAAAAATCACTGCTTGAGAACCTACTGTGTGCCAGGGGCTGTTAGGTCCTTGGGCTATAATGTTAAAACACAGTCCACCCCACAGTTTAATAGGTGGACCTGAGGAGGCGCCACAGAGTGTTGTAGGTGTGGGGATGGGCATCGTTCTGGGACAGTGGAGGCATCATGGAAGGAGTCTAGTTCCAGATGTTGTTGTCATTTTGTGTTCCATTGCTTTCACTTCGATGCCTTTGACAGGAAGTAGCCATGCCTGCCAGCACGGGCTGGTGATTCTTACTAGCTTTCTGGGGAATCCCGAGGTTAAGACATCACCAGCAGTTTGCCTTGTGTCTTCCTTAGCATCTGAATAACTAGGCTCTGATTGTCCAAGAACATGGAACTCTCTCTCTCTCTAATAAAAAATGCACTGCTGCTCTCCCGTCCTGGAAAAGTCAGGGCCTGTCACCTACAGAGAGCTCACCTGTGTGCTAACACCACTACACTAGTGTTTGTGGTTTGCTGGCGAATTTCTCATGACATCAACTTTAGTAACACAGCAGTAACTAACACAAAGATTCAAGAGAGGCCACATTTTAGAAATGAATATCACTTTTTCTGCATCAACTATACGAATGGAAAACCTAACCTAGTCAGTATTTCAACAAACATTCGTTTAAAGTCGATTGTGTGCCAGATCTTTGCTGGTGTTGTGTAGAAAGCAGAATGTGAAATATGATCACTGCCCTCAAGGAGATTAAAGTTAAGCGAGCCGGGACTTGTAAACTGTCATTAATATCAGCCATTCGAGGAAATACATGGTCTGATGACGAACAGGCTACCAAAACAGGCATTCAAAAGATGAGTGAATTTTCAGGGGAAAAGACCATCTGAGCTATGGACCTGAGCTATGGCAAGTGGCTGTGTTTCCACTGCATAAAAATCAGAAGGAGTTATTTTAAGCAGGGCAGCAGAATGGATTGTGGAGTAGGATTTGAATAATGAAGGATGTAGTTCAAGTCTGGTGAGATGCAGGTGTTGCAGGAAGTGTAGATGATAAGGTTGAAGAAGTTGATGCCAGGCTGCAGTGCACTTGAAATTTATTTGATAGGTGATGGGGAGCTCCTGAGGGCCTAGGAGTGGAGAAGCGGAAGGATGAAAGCAGCAGTTTAGAAAGAGGAATAGATGAA
>NW_006438867.1:5312067-5335979 GCF_000325575.1 Pteropus alecto
ATATCCATTGCACGTACTTCGTCCAGGGCCCATCTGAACGTGATAAATGATGATCTCAGTCCTCACACTAGTCGGTCCCACCAGTGATCCCATTTTAAAGGTTAAGAGATCGAGGCCCGGAGGGGTTAAAGTCACGTGTTCAAATGAAACCCAAATAACTAGCAGAGGCGGGAATTGAACCCAGGGCCGTCTGACTCTGCTCTGTGTTCTTCCACGGCTCAAGGCCTTGTCGTTGTTGATACTGCTGTTACAGGGACTACCCAAAAATTATCATGAGAGAGGAGGATAGGATTTTAACTCTGGTGATAAAGAGATGATATAGGACTGAGCTCCATAACTTTTCAGAATGGCAAAATATTTATACTCTATAAAGGTTTAATATTTCTGATTATTAATTTATCTCTTGGTGCTTCCCCTGCCCCCCCTCCGCCACTATGATAAGAATTCATTAATTTGAAGATGTTACTGTTCCTTCTACTAGAGATTTTCATTCTACTCAGAAACACCTGTCTCATGATTCGTGTTATCAGTACTTCTCACTCGGTAAAGCCTGGGTCCTCCTACAACAGAATTTTTGCCGGATTGACATTAAATTGCCTGATGCAACTACACACATTTTCCTTCCACTGTAGGCACCAATAAAATTTATTGGTGAGGAAAAAAATAAAATCAAATACTAATATTAAATTAATTTCATGGGCGTGGGAAGGAAGATTTTAATTTTAAAGCTTGAGACGTTACCAACTAGCTCGAATGATATCATCTTTTTAAAAAAAGCTTTTCTAAAAGTTGAATATGTCCAAACACATATGTAATTTAGTGCCCGATTTTAGAAATGTGAATAAACCAAAACACTGGTTAAATTGGACCAATTGGCTAAAATAGTTTGAAACTACAAGATTAATTTGTAGAGAAACCCAATAATTAATGTCCCCATAGGAGACCCATCCTTGTTTATAGCAAACGCTTAAGCAGCCAGTCATATCATCAAGACAGAGAATTTCAAATGTGAACTCCTCCAGAAGTAATTTAAGGATGTTTAGATATTTTATGAAGTATGAAATCACACATATTTGCCTCAGGCAGGTGCCCCACTGATATTGAATAAATAATATTCATGCAGTATTTTATAAGGGCTTATTAATATAAAGTTTTACTTCATGTCTGAACTGAAGTTCATACTCTATACTCTATATCTAGCTGCAGCCTAAACCCCAATTAAATGAGAAAACTGAACGGCCTCCAGGGGACAGAGTTTGTGTGCTTTGAGGGGGAGGAAGCCAGGTTGTGCAAATGTAGTGAATTATTCACTGTGCTCTTGAGCAGGGGTCCCCAACTCCCAGGCTGGGACCGCTATGCGTGCATGGCTTGTTAGGAACTGGGCCGCACAGCAGGAGGTGAGTGGCAAGTGAAGCTTCATCTGTATTTGCAGCCGCTCCCCAGCACTGGCATCACCACCTCAGCTCCGCCTCAGATCCTCAGGCGTTAGAATCTACAGGAGCCCCGGTCCCTGGTGCCAAAAAGGCTGGGGACCACTGCCCTTGAGCATCCCTGCCTACATCCTACTGTTTTTTCAACACACTCTTATTTCTCGATTGCTGTTTAGAAAGTGACTTCTCACCATTTCCCTTAAGTCTAGCCCTCTTTTACCTTTCTTCATGGAGATGGCTATCTCTACAGATCGAGATGGGAAAAAGGCCCTGATGAGTCAAGCGAAGCATCTCTTTATGACAGGTCATAGTTACACTTATTCCCCTGACCTCTCCCAACAAGTCAAAACTAGAGGTCCCTGCCCAATCTCTGGGCTGATGCCAGGTGGCTCTCTAGGACAGGCTGCTCCTGACCCAGTAACCGGCTCTCAAAGGTTTACAGCTTCCCAAGGGAGTGTTCTTCCAGGGCTCACACTTAGTGTTCTTGTCTAGCATTGATATATAAATGAACTTTCCGTTTCCTGCTGGTCAAGCCGCTCTGTACATGGGTGGTATGAAGGAAATCACACCCTTTGCATCTCCTGTGTATCAAGACTTTTAGAGAGCACGGGCGAAATGCGGGACCTTGAGCTCCCCACCATGCCCACTGGCGGACCCATTCCCTGACTGTTTCTGATGGACCCTCCAGCTGAGCTAATCCTACAAGACCCAAGTTCTCCACGGAACACATTCTTTGAGCAGCGATGGTCAAACTTCATGGAAGTACCTTCGGTTACTGTTGCTGTGTGACAAACCGCCCCAAATGTAATGGCATTCAACAATCATTATTATGCTCATGGGTCCTATGGATCAGGAATTTGGAGAAGACACAGTGAGATGGCCTATCTCTGCTCCATGATGACTATGACTTCATCTGGAAAAACTTGAAGGCTGGGGATGACTCAGTGACTGGGCCCTGGAATCAGCCAAAGCGTCATTCACACTCAAGACTGGCAGTTGATGCCACCTGACAGGTGGGACCTCAGTAGAGGCTGCCAACTGGAACATCTACACTTGTCCTCTCCATGTGGCTGCTTAGGCTTCCTCATAGCCTTCCAAGGGACTCCTTCCCAGAGTGAGCAAGGGACAAGTGCACACTTTTTTTATGACTAGACTTGACAGCTGCAGAGTCACTTGGCTTTATTTCGTTGGTCAGCACAGTCATAAAGGCCTGCCCAGGTTCAATGGAAGGGACACTGAGCCGCCACTGGATGAGAAGAGGGTCAAAGACTTCACAGATGTATTTTATAGCAGTGGCAAGATGTGTTTAACACATTTGATAGTTCTGGGTTTTTTGCCATTCTTGCTGGTGTGTGACTGATTCACCTGTCTGCTGTAATCATCACACGGTGTGAACAGAGGGCCACGGCGACATTCCAGTGTACGCGGCATCACACTGATTCTTTGGTCACGATTTGATGAATAGTTCTAGGCATCGCCGCACATACATTATCTTGTTTAAGCTCCATAGCCCTGGGCACAGGAGCCTATGGTCTCATTACTACTCTTTGCCCAGGAGGAGAACAAAATACCCCGTTCCCAAGGTTTAGGGCTGGAGGAGAATCTTCAAGTGAGGTGCTCAATTTTATCCCAAACCCCGTTTTCCAGAAACGAAAACTCCCGAGTTCTGTCATTTTACTCACAGCTATTTGTTAATGGTTACCCTGCAACCTTAGGGATAAAATCAAAGTATCTGGGTGCTATTTTATTAAGAAATTGAAGATGGGTGTCCTTTACAGCACTGGTTCTCAAGCAGGGCAGTTTTACTCTCCAGGGGACAAATGGCCGTATCTGGAGATATTTTTGACGATCACAGCATCACAGCTGGGGGTGGGGGCCACCAGCTTCCAGTATGTAGAGACCAGGGATGCACTAAACGTTCTACAAAGCACAAATCAGCCCCTCCCCTGCCCCATCAAAGGATTTTTCTGGTCCCGAATGTCAATATGGCCACTGTTAGGAAGCCCTGCTGTACAGGGAGTTTTATAATCCCCCTTTAAAAGTGAGGGAACGGGCTCGGGGCAGCCGGACGGCTTGCGAAGGATTCCACGGCTGGCAAGCCATGCAGCCAGAACGCGGACGCCGTCGTGAGGTCCTGTTTCCCTTTGGTCCTTCAGGGAGCCCCACCACCTGCCTAGAGAGCGGGGACTCTGAGGGGAAAGTGCGTTTCCTCGCTTGATCCGTGTCCGGGGCACAGTGCTGTCCACCACACCCACCGTAATGAGCGTGGGTCACCCTGGCGGACGCCGCGCTGCTCCCACGCTTCCTTCACTTTTAGGGAGACAGGTGCGGTGCTCACACTGGCGCAGTTCAGATTATGAGCTAAGGTGTGGGTGGGGACTGGGCTCTCACCTCCCGGACCGAGACTTGTAAATAACACCTGCACTCCTGGGGCACAGGGCGCCTGCGTGCGCGAGTGTGCGTTGTGGGCGGGCATTGGGACCTCATCTTGCAATGGCAGGCAAAGAGCTAGTTACTTGTCCTTTTGGAGATAACTGTTTTCTCATCTTGCAGACATGCTCAGTAGGAAGGTAATCTAAACCCCAGGAAGTTTGGATCATCTGCGGATTGTCAGGAAAGAAATGCTGATTATCCCGGGAGATTCCCCCACCCCAAAACTGCAGGTGCGGCGGGGTGCTGCGGTCATGCTGGGCCCCACGCTCTCTGGTGACTGCAGAGAGAGCGTGAGGGCAGCTGGCAAAGGCTGGCCCCAGGCAGATGGGGCCCTGCTCCCTCTTGACCCCTGATTAATGCCGCCCTACACAGAATGTCTGGCTGTGAGTCAGCCTTTCAGACCCATTCATCCCTGGGCATTGCGTGTCAGTGCAAGAGCTGGCTTTGGGCAAACGAGTCTTCAGGTAACAGATGATCGTTAAAACGTCAGACAAATGTTATCGCCAGCAACATGCTTGGCCGTCTCTGCTCATTCTCTGTCGCTTCCCAGTTTGTGGCGGTCTCTTCATTTCGAATGCGGAGGATAAACCCAATCCAGATGATCCACTGAGATGAAGCGTCTTCCGCTCGGATCTTCTCACTCACTGCTCGTGGGCCCAAGTTCGGCAGGGAAAACCAGCTAGGGGCGAGCAGCAGAACAAAAGGGAAGGCCTGGCCTGCCTTCCGAACCCAGGCAGCCCGCATATACAGTGTTTTAACTGTTCCTCAGAGAATGAAGCATTCATAAGCCATTCCATCTCCAAGAAAAAAATTTCCTGTGACATTTTAATCCCCTTTTGTGCTGGAGCATTTTTAGAGTTTTCTTCTGCCAGTCATCTCGAATGTTTTGTATCTTTCCCTTTCAGCTGAATCGCATATTATCAGTCATGACCCACAACACAAAAATAATGCCACTGTTATTGAATGAAAGTCTAGTTCTTCGGGTTATTCTGGGCTACGGGTCAGCGCACAAAGTCCGAAGTCGTTGTTTAGTAGAAGCTTATGTCAGGACAGCAAACATGAGCTGTGGCGTGACAGCGACCACCTGTGTTCTCCAATTTGTTTCATGTCTCTGAGATATTTTTGTAACTGATATGACTGGCTGCCTCGGCATTTTTCCATATTTGAGATCTGGCTGATTTCTGAGATCTCTGGTCTGCTTATGGACTTTTAGACATATTCTGTGTCTAAATCGGTGTTTCTCAACCTCAGCGCTGTTGACATTTGGGGGCCAGGTAATTCCTTTTCGTGGGTGCTATCCTATGCATTGTAGGATGTTAGGTATCTATATTCTAGATAGCAGACATGTCCTCCCCCCCAAATTTATAACCAAAAGTGTGTCAGACCACGCCAAGGGTTCCTGGGGTTGCAAAATCATCCTTGCTCAAGAACCACTGATTTAGATGAAAGAATAGCTGGATACGAGTGAATTCATTCCCTTGTTCGTTCCCTTGACAAATATCTCTTGAGCACCTACTGCGTGCCAGAATCCTCTTTGGAGACTGTAAATGGGGAGCTGAAGAGATGACAGTCACTACCCTACAAGGACTTGTTGGGCAGACAGACAGAATTTAAATAACTACATCAGGGACACTGTCTAATAAGATGATAAAGGATTCGGCTTGGAAGTTCACAGGAGGAAGTCTTCAAGTTATCAGACTTCCTGGAAGTCCTTGATTGTCTATTTATTCAGGAAGATCCTCTATTTCCAGGGGGGAAATCCTGTTGACCAAGATAGTATACTAAAAAGAGTCTCAAAACTAAACCCGTGGATTCTTTTATAAATGTATTGGTAAATTTAGATGATCAAGTGTAGGTGGAAAGTGCCCTGGTATGGAGACACTCACTGATGTACAAAATGTATCCGTGAGAGCGTCTGAATGATTCAGTTGGCTAAGTGAGCAGTGTCCAGGCTGTGGGCAGTGTCCAGGCGTTGTCTCAGGAAGGTGTCTGGAAGGAAGTTTTCATCCTTCTTTCAGTAGTAATAGATGAAAGTGGATGTTTACGCTTCTCTGGGCCTCAGATCTGATGACCTCTCCATAAAGTGTGGAGAACTGCAGTGTCATTGGGCAAGAGCAGCCCCAGCTCTTGAGGTAGCGTGGGAATGGTGGCCCACTGGGATCTGCAGTGGGGAGCAGAGTTCCCGGCAGGCCAGCTGGAAATCCTCTCCCTCTCTTCCACGGCAGCAAGTGCGAAAGATGCTATTAGAAGAGATGGTTTTGAATGTATGCAAATTTATATTGAAATCAGTTGTGTGTTTTAACTATGTGGGAGGCCTCCCTGAACAAGCCCGATCCTGTCTAATCTCAGAAGCTAAGCAGGGTCAGGCCTGGTTAGTACTTGGATGGGAGACCACCTAAGAAGACCAGGGGCTGTAGGCATAAAAAAATAAAAAATAAGGGATTGTAAGCTGACAAGGTCCTTGCAATCTGTGAGGTCAACCAAGGGTTGCCTCACCTGAAAACAACAACAATGACAACGACAACAACAAAAACACTGGCTGGGGAGTGAGAAAGCTCTGGGACAAAATTCAGGTCTAGCCGTTTGACCTTGGACAAGTTACCCCACTGTGCTTTGTAGAAACCGGAAGAATGACTCCCACCTCCAAAGATTGCTGTAAGAATTATAGATATTCAAAATTTGCCTAAGTGCTTGGCAAATGGGGTGGCGGCCAACCTCTCACACTGGCATGCCCTTGACCCTATGGTTGAAAACTGTTGTTTTAAACATAAGAAGGAGTGAACCCAGAAAGCTATTACAGGTCTACAGAACAGCTGTGTGACTTAAAACCAAAGATCAACAGTAGCGGCCTTTGATTCTAAAGCAGAGGAGCCATTGAAGCTTCCTCGGCAGAGTAAAGCCCGTCTCCTGAGATTGGGGTGGTCTTTATCCGTGATTTTAGAGCTGATGCTGGTTAGAGAAGGTGTGACCAGGAAGGCCATCAGAGCTCAGGAAAGGCCTGCCCTCTCAAGAATATCAGTAATTATTTTAAAACTCAAACAGAAGTGGTGTCACGTTTTGGTTATTTCTTGGGCCCGGCCCAACCGTAAACAAGCCTTTGCCCTTGACTCCTGAGACTTAATAAAAATGTGCCCAGACCACTTTCAGTGCTCTATTTGGCTGACAAGTATATAGATGTGACCAAGGATAGTAATATAAGGACAAAGGAGGTGTCTCCCACCAAGGACGAGATGACATTAGATCATGGGACCTGACGTCAGAGCGAGTGTGATGTTTAATAGTGTAGACATTGACGAGAGACCTATTTTGAAGAGATCTTTTCCTTATCTGTGAATATTCTTGTCTGGATGGCCTCCTTATCAATGCGTTTCTTTATTAATTTTTAATTTTTACCCAAATCTCAAAAATTATCAGTCTCTATGAAAATGAAGACAATATAAATTTTACCCAATTTCTTGCTCAGAAGATAATTTCTCTTACCCGTTCCCCCTTTTTGTATTCAACCTTTACTAAGCACCTGTTATAAGCTGAGCAAGACAAGACAAGGACACTGCTTCCAGGAGCTTGCGCTGTAGTCAGGGAGGAGAGGAGAGACGAGTAGAGGTAATTATAGGATGGGGCAAAGTACAGTGGTGGGTGTAAGTGCAGGATGCAGTGGCAGCCGCGAAGTCCACACTAACACTTAGCAAAGGCTTCCGAGTTAAAGGGACGCTTCGGCTCTTTGGAAGGAGACAGCCAACAAAGATAGAAAAGAAAGATGTTTATGGGAGGAAAACAAGATCTGTTCTCGAAACAATGACTTAAGGAGAAGTCCTGGGTTCCTTAATGGAAGCCGAGGCCTGGACACGTCACTGTGGCTTTACAACGACCATGCACAATAGTTCCCAGGCACTGCAGTCTTTCTCTAAATCAGTCGGACTGTAGAAATGTGCATGGCTCAGTTGATCCTTGTGTAGGAAAATGAAATCGAATTAAAAATCTTTAATCGAAAACTAAGAATGATTCTCAGAAATATTCTGTACTTCGCAGTTAGAAACTGCCCGAAATATGTTATAATCCACCCTATGCCTTCCAGCTAGAGGGTCTAATCGATGCTTACGAAAAACGCTGTCCTTTGCTGCCATCTCCCATGCTCATTTTTTTCCTTTCTAATCTCTAGAATGGAAGGTTGCTCGGTCTGTTATGATAATACGTTCCTTTACTACTGGCCTTCATAGTCATTAAACTATTTCTAAGTTTAATTGAAATCCTATTGAAACTTTGGTTTTTCCTCAATTGAAAGTGTAGAACAACTCACTAGCACATTTCTTTTTTAGGAAGATGCTTATGAAAGCATTTACTCCAGTGACATAAGATGGGTGGGCTATCGCATGCTTTAATTATACCAGATAAAGGAGGAACCCAATTCCCCTTGGCAACTGGAACCATGGACGCTAGAGCTAGAGGAAGAGGCTTTCAGGAAATTTTGTAGCTGGAAAGAGATTTGCAGACGAGGAAGTATCACTCACCAGCTTAACCCAAGAAGCCGATAAAGGGGGGCCGTCCCTTTCAGATGAATCAGAGCCTTATCACATGCACATACAGCAAAATGACTAAATGAAGCAGCTGGAAGATTATAGTAAGTTTTAATTATCTTTTAATAGCCAAAGGACTCTTGCCAGCACATGCTGATAGTCTGTCAGCTGTTATGTGCCATACAACCTCCATTTATGAGCCTCAGCTGTTACAAATTGGAAAATATATTTACAGTGACGATCTCTTCTTGTTAAATGCAGATTCCCAGAGATGTTCAAGCTGAAATTTGGCCACGCTGCTTTGTTTCCGTCACCGTCTCGTATGGAACTGAATAGGCCGGCAAAACCCGATAATAATAACCGCCCCCATTCTTGTTAATAACGTATGCCTCTCATTATGAGTATAATAATCTCAATCCACAAAATGTAAGGGTTCCTCAGGCTTCATTTCTCTTCCAGTCTGCACAGCAGAGCGGTTACAGCTCAGGGCTGGCAGTGGGCCCGAGGTGCATTCAGAACTTGGCACTCCATGAAACCAAGTCTGAAACTCTTTTCTGAAAATTAATCCTTTTGTTGTTGTTGAGAGTTTGCTCATTTTCTGTCATATTTCAGTAACTAACGCAGTTCGAAAGTGATTAGAAAAAGTTAATCAAACTTCTATGTCTATATTTTCTTTACATAAAAAATCTACCTGAATTCATATACTCTTTTCTTTGGTGATTCTGAAGGGTCTTATGTTACCATCACGAAGGTCAGTTTGGGGGGACATAGCAGAAGGGCCACGAGTTAGGGCTTTCTCTATCACTCGGGTTGGGCAGGACCAGGTTTCGATTCGCAGGGGTTCTCTTCCGTCACAGGTACATGGGGGCATTTTTTTTCACACCGTGAACCAGCCCCTCCATGCCCTTGAAGAAGTGGGGCAGAGGATAAGAATGGAGATCTTTTTCTGTGCGACTCTCTCTTGTCATATGAAGAAGGACTGTTGGGCTCGCTCTGGCTCGGTCGGATTGTTTTCTCTCTCTAGTGGCCTCAGAAGACGTGGCCTTTGTGACAAGAAGAGAGGATTTGTCTCAGTGAAATAAGTCATCAGCAAGGCTCACTATACCATTAACACCTTTCCTCCCCCTCACCTCCTCATAGAGACTTGGGAAAGGTGGGCAGGGGCCCGGTTGGTGGCTGAAGGGCCCACGGGCCCCGAGAAACCAGTTGTGATTCCCCTTAGATTAAGGCACCTGCTCAATCTTCATCCTTAGCTTGGAGAGTAACAGTGAAAATCTCACTCATTATCCTAAATATGAGGACTTATCTATCCCTTATCATAAGCCAAGAACGGAGTTACAATCTTTCTAGACATGAATCATATGCACATCAATTTATACATCTATATGAGATTTTCAGCTCTGTTGTATTCACAGCATGCTTTTAAACACTCGAATGTAGGTGACTCTGAAGATAGGATTGAGAGGCCGAAGATGATGCCAGACAAATCAGCCACTCGGACAGTACGGCACAGTGATGTCGTACAGTATCCATAAAGGCATCCATGATGTCATACTCTCCTCTCTTTTCAGCGGTCAGAACCTACTGCCCTGAAGTCACCTTCTACCGCCCACTTTGCTCACGCGTTTAGCCTGCCAGGTCTACAAGTCACCCTCTTCGCAGCTGGCTTGATCGCGTGCCATGCTTCTGACCTCGGTCTGCTCTGTGACCTGCTACCTTCTTAGCCTAGTGTTCTGCCTGGTAGGGACCAACCAGCAGCCTTGCCTGGGACCCAGGGGTTTCCTAGGACAGAGGACTTTCAGTGCTAAAACTAGGAGAGTCCCAGGCAAACTAGGCCAGCTGATCACTCTACATGAGATACTCATCATCTCACGAATACATATATTTAATTGTAGCACTAATACATTTTGCAAATCGGTCACTGATTGGCAGCCTACATGGAGAGGGCGCTGTGGCAGACTGGTTGAAAACCTCCCCTTATGTTCTGTCCATTGCTCGGTGAATTTATTTCCACTGGAGGGAGGCCTTTGTTTTTGTCTCTTTCAGTCTAGTTGAAATCCAAGCATCATCTCTAGATTTTTACTGTTTTGCAAGATTAATTCCAGGTGTTGATGACTTGCTTACAAATCAGACCTAGACTTGACATAAATCGGTATAATTTACCCCCTCTGTTGGGTAGGGTCATAGTTGGGGCCATGGGAAAGACAGAAGACCAGTGTCAACAGACCTGGCCAAGAAGGCCACCCTGACCACGTGGCATCTCCCTTACCCACCAGCAGTGCGGTTGTATCCAGAGGTCATGTGCAAGGTCACCAATATGTTCTGTGGCCCATGCTGTGGGCGGAGCGCTCACTGAGTGCCCACCTTGCGTTCTGTGCGTCCGTTGGAATAATTCTGTCTTTCCTGGATGAAACATCGAGGCCTAGTCGGATAACACAGTGGGAAAGTGAGCCGCCATGTTTACACGGTCCATTGGCTTACAATATTTTAAAAAACGGTTTGTGAGTTAAGATCTATCCTTAATTGCAGGAAGTTGAGGATTCAGGTAAGACTGAGACTGGTGAGTATAAAACCTTAAAACCACGATCGACAGCAGAATATAGCACCTAACTTTCTACCAGGGTCTCAGCAGTCTTTTGGGAAGTCCAGGCTGTCCACAGTCATCTTAAAATTACAAAGCCATCCTTTCCGTGGGACTGTGATGACATGGTATTCAGGGAACAAAGTGCTCTGGAGAAATGTAGGATTATTTTGTCGTTGTTGCTCTTAGACATTACCGTATGCCATTGTTATCTAGGTGTCATGGAAAAGTTGCTTGATGGCGACCTTTTTACGTGTCCCTAAAGTAATCTGAAAATGTGAAAGGGACAGGGATGAGCCAGATGATCTGTCGCAAGTGGGCTGGGCACAGGTGGGAGGGGCACTGACATTCTCCTCTCACCGGCCAACTCTCTGATGCTGTCATGCAAAGGAAACACATTTCTGTCCTTTACAACCCTAATCACACCGCATTCTGGGTAGGACTAGAAACTTCTGTGACTCGCACAGAATCCGACTTAATGGGAAGAGTACTATCCCATGAAAATATCTTGCTACATGATTTGATGTGGGAAAAGTTACAAAGACGTCTCAACGATTGTTCTTCTTCTGGACGACATCTTCAGTTGTTCAACTTCCGACAATCCGCCTGTAGTTTAAGTGAGACACATACATACCTGCTGGGTCAACACTATTTGTAGTGACAAAATCGGTTTTCTCCTGGCAGCCTCGACGCTGTTAGAGACCTTGTGTGTGTGTAGGTCTTGGACGCTGGAATTTATAAAGTGAGAACTATTTGAAGCTGACACTGGCTGGTTAGTATGTTTAAAAATATGCGGAAGGGAGAGAACTAAATACAGCCCTCAGGGTGAAAACCTTCTTAGTCACTCAGTGTGGTTAAAAACAAATGACAGGGGACTGTCCTGCATCTATTTCAGTGTTCCAAATGGAATGTTTAGCACTCAGTTATCCCTGCTTCCAGGCCTCCTCTTGAGGCCCTCGGGCCATCCCAGACAGCCTCACCCATGTTCTCATCGCCTCCTTGTCAAAAATAGGCAGTGAATAGGGGAGTGGCGACGGAGAAGGGATTCAAGGCAGGGAATTCCAAATGAAGGGCAGTTTCTGAGATATAAATGCTGCTCGAAATGTTGGCTAAATCATAAATCTAACCAGAATAAGTCGGCTTGGAAGATGATGGTGTTCCCTTTTCTTAATGCCAGAGGGTCATTTATTATATGGGAAATATTAAACATAGGAATGAAACGAATATACCTTATTGGATATGTCATTATTTCTCTATGTCTGGCCTTTCCGGATTCAGCAAACTCATTGTTTTGATTTTTAGGCTTTATCAGAAATCTGCTGGGGGAAAGTTTCACTCCTTTATCTATTTTGAAAAGGAAAGGAATTTAGTTTTGAAATTGTGTTTAGGATTAGATGTTACTTGTTTAATTCAAGTAGCAGCCTCCTTCCTTGTCAAGCTAAATAGGGTGCCAAACCTGAGGCTGGCAGAAAATAGGCTTTCAATATTCCCATCTAACATTAAAAATGTATTTCATTATAGAATACCATCAAGAGAAAAAATAACCCAACGCATGGGCATGCCTATACTTTCTGCAAGCAGCCAGTTAAACCCTTCGGTGAAAGAGAACTTTCTGGAAGTGTAAACATCTGTCTGCTTACTAAGAGTCTCCCAGCCTATTACGTATCGCTGACATAATGATGTCTTGGGCACTTCCTCTTCCAAAATACAAAAATAAATGACACAGAAACCCAAAGCGCTGCAGATTAGTGGTTTTTCAGGCTTTACAACTGTCCTCAGTGCTCAGGGTTCTCACATGACGACCGCAGCTGGGGCGATGGATCGTTCTAAGCCGGCTCACCGTTTTAGCAGATCTTCCATTTTAATGAAGCGATTCATCTGGAAAGAGAGACAGTGTCATGAGGACAAGCCATGCCATCACGCTGAGAGTGTGGCCGAGGAAACCCTGGCGGCCTGTGACCCTGCCTTGGGTCCCTCCACCTGTGCTCTATGCCCATATATCGTCTCCTTTAATTTCCAGGCCAGTCCTGTGAGGTCAAGTTTATGATACTTACAAATAAAAATATGAGGCTCAGAGACGTTAAATCACTTGTAACTCAAGCATCTGAGATTCCAAACTCAGCATCTTGCTGTTCCCTGAACGTATCCACTTCTCTCTCTGTCCTCTCTCTGTGACGTCTCCCTCCCCTTCCCTCTCCTCCTCTGCCCTCCCCTCCCCTCCCCTCCCCTCCCCTTCCTTTCCCTTCCATTTCTTTCCCAGTCCTGTCCCCATTGCCCCCATTCTTTTATTCCTTCAATTATTCAAAATATGTTGAGCTTCTGTACCACGCCGGGCCCTGTGCTAGATGCGAGGATTCGGCAGTGAACAAGACAAGGGCCTTGTCCTCATGTGGCTGGCAGTGTCGCAAGCAACAAGTATCTTCACATAGAAACTAAGGGGCATTTGAAGGGCGGGGAGCGGGGACACGGCACGTGCAAAGGGGTGCTTACTTCTCGGGTAGGGCAGCTGGTGTATTAGTCAGCAGACTAAGAATGGCCGGATTTCAACAGGATGGAATAATGGACCAAAACCGCTGGTTGAAATTAAGCAGGAATAACTGTAAAGCCTTTCGTTTCAGTTTATTGTTATATAATCTGGAAGACGACTTCACGGGGTTTCAGGTGAGGTCTGAAACTTTAGCCATATGAAGGAATGGGTTAAAAAGTATGCCATCTTAGGCTCTGTGTGTACCAGCATGGATTCCAAAAGAAAGTCCTGGTAATTCCATGTCACATCCATCATTCTCTACAAGGCTTTTCCGTTTTGAGAGTCACATTAATTATTAGATAGTACCCAGGGAACTTTCAGCCTCATATGTATGAACTAGTATCACAAAGTAGCTGATTATCGTTAATGTCTACTGCTTATAATGTTTAAGATACAGTTTTCCAGAACTTTTTTTTTTATTGGTTTAGTCTGATGGAAGAGACAAAATGAGCATGTGCAAAGTTACTATAAAATAATAATAAAATCACAGATAATTAGTTTATGATGGCATTGGGGAGAAACAGTATAAAGAAGTGAAAAGAACCCTGGCCTCGGAATTAAACATCGGGGTTTGAAGACCAGCTCTGCTTACGTTAAGTGTGGTACAGACCATTCACTTCACATGTTGGAGCTTGATTTCCTCGTTTGTAAATTGGTGCTACAAATATCTGCATCACGAGATTGTCGAAGCGATTAGAAATAATGTCAGTAAATTTCCTGACAAAGTGCCTGGCACATTATCGGGAACTAAAGAGACTCTGAAGAAAAACTTAATTGAAAGAAAATAGGGAGAAGTCAAGGAAAGAATCTTGGAAGAAATGCTTTTTGAGATTCATCCTCAAGAGATCATGGGCATTGATTGACTTAGTTTTAAGAAACCCATTCCAGGCAGAAAAAAATGATCAAATGAAAATATAAGATCAAAAATTTGTAGAGATGGTGTTGTGCTTTCTCTTTAGTCAACCCTGCTGACCTGTGTTTTGTTGAGACTGAAATTCATTGACAACTGTATGTGGCCCGTAGCAATCTCAGATGTGTGTTGATTTTCCTGTTCCTAAATCCTCCTCATTTGAGGAATGGTGTTACATTGTTATCAACTTGTTTCCTCATTTAATTTAGAAAACCAGCAGGCATTGTCATGCCATGAAGAATGTCAGATTGTTTTCACGCGAATGTGCAGGAAGCTCATTTCCTAGTGATAGCTTCCTACGAAACGTAACGCTCATTTATGTTTCTTTATCAGCACTATCTCGAAGGGGGCAAACAGTTTCGTTTTGCCTTCCTTACCAGAAACGACTCCCCCATTTTTTCGTGAAGGGCAGCTTATTTAAAATTCGTTATTTTAAAAAGAACTAGATCATGTGTTCAACTTGACACCCTAAAACCTAAGACTAGGGAGCATCGAGCTCATTCAATAAATACAACTAAATATAACATGTCGTGTAATTCTGGCATTTTGGGGATCCTAAGGGAGAGGGTGTTGGTGAGGAAGAAATGAAGTGATTGGAGCGATGAAGAACGATGGGAAGGAAAAGAAAGAATGAAGTGTGGGGCGAGGAAGGAGCAGAAACTGGGAAGGAACACAAAGAGGGAGAAAGAACAAGAAGAGGAAGAAGGAGGAAGTGGAGGAAACAGAAGAAAGAAGCAGAAACAATAAGAAAGAGGAATGGAGGAATGAGCGGGGCCAGCGCGGGGTGCGGGGGACTCTACTTCCTGCCAGAGGCCCGCTTCCCCGCCCCCCATTCAAGCCTTGACCCTAACAGGAGGTAACTCTAAGTCTAAAGACCACTCTCAGGGGGTTCGTCCTTCAAAATCTACGGTTACATTCTCTCCTTCCTTTCTTTTCTTCCTCTTCTTCCTGATAATGGCCCCGACTCTTTCAAAATTCAAAATTACAGTAGAAATCTGTTTAAAATGTTTATTTTTTCAAAATATTTTTTTTTTCACCCAGTCGAGTCTCAAAGTGCAGTGATATAAGGACCCATCAGGAGGTAATGTAAAGTGCCTGAATGCAAAGTTCTTTGCATCAGTGCTCTCCAAACTTCTTGGGCATTAGTGTCCCCTGGGGAGCTATTAAAACCTAGGGTGTCTGGGCCCACCCATGGAGGTGGTTTGAGGTGGGGTCGCCTATCATTTTTTAAGCACCCCAGGGGATGTGATATGCAACGAGGGTTGGGGATCACGTCTGGGGGAGATGGCAACAGGGTGTGTGAATCATGGCTCCAGCACTTACTAGTAAAGGGTTCCAGAGCATATATAAAACTGGGATCATGTGGTTTTGTAACATCTCTCTTTCTCTCTCTTTGGGTTCTTTGAAAAATGTTATAAAAAGACTATCTCCAAAAAATGAGAAAGGTCCCTGGGCATGGGCACTGTCATGGAAGTGGTGTCGGAGAGGCCTTATGTCGACTCTGTGCCTGCTTATCTGCCACTTGCGCCCAGTGCTCATCACGCCCATCGTCTACTAACTGCAGCGCTGCCTCCCCGCTTGGAGCGTCCCTCCTTCTAATTCTCCTGGCACCCAGGCCCCAGCCAAACTCAGCCACATGCACTCTCTCCTCTGGGCCTTTTCCCGGACATTCCTTTCAATTGGATCGATCTATAACTCTCCTTAACCACACCCCTATCATTCCATTGCTGTCTATTGAAATTTTATGTATCCTTCGTGGCCCTTCTTCCATGAGGCAATCTTAATTCTCTTGCCAACAGACACAATCCTTCTTGTCTTCGAGATCGCACTGCATGTTGCTTTGCACTCTCTCTCTCTGCTTATCTGTATTTACTTTATGGTCCCAAATATTTTTATCTGATTTGTCTAATAAGCTGAGTGAAGGTTGGAACTATCTCATTATATATCTTTGGATCCTCTATTGTGTCTACCTAGCCCAGAATTCTGCAGAGAGTGCGCTTAAGACATATTTATTCAATAGAAATTCATAAAATACAAAAGGTGTTGATTGAAGTATAAAACCAGTTGAGATGGGAAACTGCAATTTAGACAGGTGTGTTTGTTAAAGTGGCAGTTTTAGGAGACGCTTTCCAGCTCCTTGACAGACAGACTCAGACAGGACACAGTGATGAGGAGCTCTGGATCCCTAATGCTTTCCAGCCGGTATTGAGAAGAGATCCATGTGTGCGCGTGTGTGTGTGCGTGCATGTGTGTGTGCGTGTGTACATGCACGTGTGCGTGTGTGCATGTATGTGTGTGCGTGTGCACATGTGCACGTGTGCGCATGTGTGTACATGTTCGTGCGTGTGCATGTGTGTGCATGTGTACGTGCATGTGTGTGCATGTACACGTGTGCACGTGTGTACATGCATGTGCACGTGTGTGCACGTGCATGTGTATGCGTATGTGTGCATATGTGTGTGCATGGGTGTATGTGTGTGCCTCGGTGTGTTAGGTGCAGACAGAGTGGATGAATGGCATGTTGTTTCCAAACTTGACATAGTCACTGCCACACATCTCTCTTTCTTGACAATCACTTACTCGTCTTACGTCACTTCCCCTTGGTTCACTTGGACGCTCCTGTCTTAAACTGTAACCCTGGGACTTATCATCTTTTATATCAGAAGAAAGGCAATGCCTTTATGGCTATGACTAGAGTACAACTGCCTCCCCCTCCCACAAAAATTATCATTTTTTATAAATTGCCAAGCTCGATGTTATTCTTTGTGGTGTTCCCCTGGATAACAAGCACCTTCCAAATATCCCCACTTATGCAGAGAACAAGACGTGATGGCCGCCCTCACTTAGGCCATCTCTCCTGCTGTGTACAGGAACCACAAGTGTGCATTTAAAAGTAGAAACTGGCCTCTTGATTTTACCAGTTAATTTAATCAACTCTTTAAATTACTTAAAAAAAAAAAGGAAGGAAACAAAAGAAACCTATTTTAGAAACAAAATGTCTCTGTGCAGCTCTCTTCACATGGACGAGTCTCTTGCAGCAGGAGGACAGAATGACAGTTCCACTTATCTTGGCTGCTCGGAAATTAGATCAGCGACATATTTTCTGTTGGAGAAGAAGCCTTATCTGAGTGGCTAAACTTCAGAATCAATCATCCGATTTTCAGTCCTGCCCCCTCTCACGAGTGGGGAGCGTTATACAATTTGTATGTTTCAATTAGGTTGCGATGAAAAATGAGTAGCTCGGGGGCATTGGTTTATTACTGGTATCCAGCCATGTTTTCCTTTGCTAAATGACATCCTGAAAGCCTCCATTCAGAACATAATCACCTTAGGGTGCCCACAGACTGTGGCCCTAAATGATTCAATTAGAGCTGAAAGCCATTCTCTTCCGAGAACACAAGCCTCTAGAAGCACATTGCACGCTCAGATGCTGTTTCTCTCCTAAATGATCCTGAAGGATGTAAATGTGGATGAGGATTAATTCTGTCTGTTCTCTCTTTTCCGTCTGATCTGCTTTTATGAAGCAGTGTCAGGTCTTAGGATAAATCATCCTCAGTTTACCAACAAGTGAGTTTATAAATGAGTTGATTTCAATGAAGAACATTCCCCGATAGAACAAACAAACAGTAAAAGAAGCTGAGTTTCCTGCTGGCCCATAATAACCTATTTGACTCACAGTGAAACTCAACTATACAGTATTAACAGTACCCTGTCATTTCTAGGGAAAAGGAGCTGATGTTTCAAATAACTTGAAACATCTGAAACTGTATTTGACATGTGGCAGTTTCCTCCTCTCTCCCAGTGAGAGGAGATTCTTCCTCCCTCTCATCAAGAAATAGCTGGATGCACTGTGAGTGGAGGGATGTATCTTTTATCTATTGCTGTGTAACAAACCATTCCAGACTTAATGACCAAAAACAACAGTCGTTCTTTGGTTCACGATTTTGTGTGTTGGCAGTTTGGGCAGGGCTCAGCTGGTAGGTTTTTCTCCTGGTCTCCACCAGGTTCAGCCATGTGTAAGAAGTTGTCTGGCAGCTTGGTGGAGTCTAGTGGCCAGTACTGCCTCCCCACATGCCTGCTGCTTGGTTGTGGTTGTCGGCTGGACTCTCTCTCTGTGCGGTCTCTCATCCTCAAGGAGGCTGGCCCATTAGTCAAAGTAATTCATGTGGCCAAGCCCAGATTCAAGGGCTCTTCTTGATGACAGGGGCGGCCAGGTCACATTGCCAAGGGCCACGCTCGGATGGGAGGAATGACTGCAGCCGTCTCTGTAAAGAGTCTATGAGTGTCGGAGTGGACTAGTGAGAAGACGAGCAGTGAACGCGAGTGAGAAGGTGACTAATAACTTCGAAGCTGAGGGGACCTCGATTCGACCCCCACTCGACTGCGTCCTAGTAGTGCGATCTTGGAGAGCTCATTAGCTAACTCAAGCGGAAGTTTCCTCATCTCTTGAGAGTAATGCCTGCCTGTCACAGTTGTGAGAATTAGTTAATACTTATAAACCCACCTAACCAAGTGCCAGTTACGTAGTAGCTGTCAGAAAGTGATTATATTCATACTTCCTGTTTCTCTTGCCTCACCTCACAAAGGCAAACGGAAAGGCGTGGATTTCAGGCATCTCTACCCTGATGCTCCTCAGGGATCTCAAAATCAGCCCCTCCACGGAAAACTCACCAACTCTCCTCTCTCACCTCCTCCATCCCTGTTTGCATCTCTCATTGTATCCCTTTTCCCAGATAAAGGTATTACCATCCAAATAATTGCCCAAATCATGGCCTGGGAGCTATGTACGCCATTTTCTCTCACTCCACATCTGCCTGTTTGTTCCTGCTTCCCTCCCTTAAACAGATGTCTGTTAGACACCCGAGATGTTCCAGGCTTGGGTCTGACGGGTAAATGAGGCCAGTGTGGTTCTCGCCCCAAGGAACTTGTAATCTAGTTATAATTTGATAGCGTGAAGTTGACAGTGTGAAAATCTCCAACAAACAAGATGTCACGAGAAATAGGAAGGGCATAGGGGAAACTGATTTTGCCTACCCTTCCTCTTTACAGCTCCCAGCTGAGTCCACCTGCCACCGTCCCTGGCTAGCCACCAATGGCTCGGACACAGCCTTCTCTCCCCTTTATGGTTCGTCGTCTACACTATTGCTAGAGATAGCTTTTGGGGGGAAATAAATTGACCGTGTGAATTCCCTGCTTGAAAATCTCTATGGCCCATTGGATTAAAATCCAGATACCTCAAGGGGGCCTAAAAAGCTCTTCCTTCCTGGCCTCCGCCTAGCTGTTCCCTGATCCTTCCAAGCTGCCTTTCTCGGTGCTCTTCAAACTGCTCGTGCTCTTGCTTGAATCTGTGACTTCACTTCAGAGAAAGTCTTTACTCTGAACTGCATCTCTTTGATGCCTACCTCTCTTCCCCAGCCACACACACAACGTTTCTAGTTGCTTTTGTACATCAGAGCTTTAGAACATCATATATGCTCAATAAGTGTTTGTTGAATGAATGTTTGGGGGGATGGTCAGAGGTAGGGGGTGGTGCGATTCAAGTGAGGGAGAGCTGAGTATGTTTAGTATCCCCTGATGAGGAAAAAGAGGAGGCATTTGGCTCTGGAGGAGTAGGGGATGGGGATGGGATGAGAGAGGCATCATGCCATCTCATCTCTGTTGGCATAACAGCAGTAGGGAGGAAACAGACATTCCTGTAACAAGGTCTGTGAGAGCCGCAGTGGACAGGCGTTTTCTGAGGCTGAATCCACGTTTCTAATAAGCAGTGATTTGCCGGAGAAGGGTTATTTTTGTTCTTTGATGAGCAGTGATGCATAGCTTCTAAGAGGGATTAACAGGTTTTATAAACCCCAGGAACAGAGAAACAGGCAGACACACAAGCTAAACCACTGAATACATCAGACAAGGGAAAGTCATTTTTAAAGTAGTTTTAGCCATAAAACTATTAATAATTCCATATTATTTAATTTTATTTTCTTTCATTGTATTTATATTCAGACTGAAATTACCTAGAAAATATATCTGAGGCTAATCAGACTGTTTTATTATAAGCCAAAGCTTTTGATTTAGTTTATCATTAATACAAAGTTTAGTCTGCAGCTTTATTTTATTACTCTACCATGACTCTGAAGGTCCAAGTTATTTCTTAGCTGGATTTTAAACGCTTGGTAGGTTTCTTTTACTCATTCTCTTGTTTTTGTCTTTTTAAACTCCCATCAGTGCTAAGAAAATGACTTAGTCTACTTATCATGAATGGAGGTCTGTTTTGACATTTAATTGATTGTAGACATCAATGCTCCCAAAATAGTTTAAAAAACAATTTCACACATAAACTCATGCAGACCTCACAACAACTTCCTACAAATGACAACACAGTTTCATCATTGAATATGAATTTAATAATAGCACCCGACCAAGGCATCCAAATTGGAAAGGAAGAAGTAAAATTATCTTCCTTCACAGACGAAATGGTTTTATATGTAGAAAACCCTAAAGACTCCATAAAAAAACTGTGTATCTAATACATGAATTCAGCAAAGTAACAAGATATAAAGTCGACACACAAAAATCAGTTATGTTTCTATATACTAGCAATGAACAATCCACACAGGAAATTAAAAAATAATTCTATTTGCAACAGCATCATAAATTCAATTCTTAAGAGTAAACTTAACCGAGAAAATGAAAGAGATATATGCTGAAAACTACAAAACATTGCTGAATGGAATTAAGGAAGATAAAAAAAAAATGGAAAGACATTTTATGTTCATGGATTATATCTCATAATTGTTCAAATATTTATACTACCCAAAGCAATCTGCAGGAATCTTTATCAAAGTGAAATCCTTATCAAAATCTCAATGGCATTTTTTTCAGAAATAGAACAAAACCATCCTAAGATTCATATGGAATGTCAAAGGATTCTGAATAGCCAAAACAGTCTTAACGAAGAATAAGGCTGGAGGTTTCACACTTCCTGATTTTAAAACAATACTAGTTACAGTAATCAAAAAAGTATGGTACTGGAGTAAAGACAGACATATATACCAATGGAACATAACAGAAGGTCCAAAAATAAACTCGTGCATATATGGCCAAATAATTTTCAGTGTGGGTAACAAGACTAGGCAACAGGGAAAGAATAGTATCTTTTACAAATGGTGTTGAGTAAAGTAGACAGCCACATCAAAAGAGTGAATTGGGATCTTTACATCATATACAAAACTTAATTCCAAATGAATTAAAGACCTGAATGTATAAACCTGAAACTGTAAAACGTCTAGAGGAAAATATAATGGAAATGCTTTGTGACATTGAATTTGGCAGTGATTTCTTGGCTATGACACCAAAAGCGCAGGCAGGAAAATAACAAATAAGTAAATGGGACCACATTAAACTTGCAAATTTCTGCACAGCAAAATAAATAAATAGTAACAGTGAAAAGACAGTCTGTGGAATGGGAGAAAATATTTGCAAACCATGTATCTGATAAGGGTTTAATATCCAAAATATATGAAGAACTCAACAACGAAAGAACAAATAAGCCATCCAATTTTTAAAAATGGCAAAGGACTTGAATAGACATTTCTCCAACAAGATAAACAAATGGCCAATAAGCATATGAAAAGATCTTCACCATCACTAATTATCAGGGAAATGCAAATCGAAACCACAAATGAGTTATCACCTCACATCCATTAGTATGGCCATTAACACAGGAAATAACAAGTGTTGATGAGCACGTAGAGAAGCTGGAAGCTTGCACACAATTAGTGTGAACGCAAAATGGTGAAGCCGCTATGGAAAACAGTATGGAGATTCCTTAGAAAATTAAAAACAGAATTATCATATGATAAGCAATCCTACTTCTTGGTATATAGCCAAAAGAATTGAAAATAGGATCTCGAAGAGAGATGTGCACACCCATGTTCATTGCATCATTATTCACAACAGCAAAGAAGTGGAACCGACCTAAATGTCTATCAACAAATGAAAGTTGAAAGAAAATGTGAGATACACACACACACACACACACACACACACACACATACATAAAATATTATTCAGCCTTGAACAGAGCAAATCCTGTCATATGCTACGACATAGATGAACCTTGAGGACAGTATACTGAGTGGAATAAGCTAATCACAAAAAGACAAATACTTCATGATTCCATTTATATGAGGTACCTAGAATAGGCAAACTCATAGAAACAGAAAGTGGAATGGTGATTTTCAGGGTCTGGGCGGGGAGAAGGAAATGGGGAGTCGTTTAACGGGTAAGGAGTTTCAGTTTTGTAAGATGAAAAAGTTCTCAAGATCTCTTGCACAACAATATTCATAGTGGTAACACTAATAAGCTGTGCACTTAAAAAATGGGTAAAATGGGAAGGTCTTGCCGTGCTCGCCTCCTCTCGTGACCACACCAAAATTACAATGAAACAATGTAAGAGCCATCACTGGGAGTCGCCTGAAGCCTGGCTGAACAGAAGTCCTACAACTGGGGACACATAGAAGAGGTCCCCTCAAGACCGGTAGAAGGTGTGGAGACGCGAAACAGGGGGTCCCACAACCGCATGTGGCCATCAAGTATCAGGAGGGAGGTCGTGGCTACAGAGCCCCCTCCCCCACTTCCCAGAGTTGTAGGGGGTCCCGGCTCCACACCAGGCTCCCAGCTCAGGGTTCAGGTGCCGGGAAGAGAAGTCCCCAAGACCTCTGGCTGTGAAAACCAGCGGAGACTGTGGCTATGGAAATCAGATTCCTTTTAAGGAGCCTGCGCGTGGACTCGCTCACTGATGGGCTGAACTCCAGCGCTGGGGCAGCAAGCAGCTTGAGAGGCACCCGGGACACCCAGGGAGGAAATGGATTGTCTATCTTCAGGGTGAGAGCGGACAACTTTCTCCCTGACAGAAGTGCTGGCAGAGAGCAATGTTCCTTTGTTGAGCACTCCTCCATCCTGGGTGCAGACACAGGTGCCACCACACCTGAGTCTCCATCAACCTGGTTAACACAGGTTGCTCTGCAGATGATTCTCTGAGACCCTGCCTCTCCCAACATATGGGCCACCCAAGCTGCCTCCAGTGATTTATTCCATACAAATGGCCTGTTTTGGCTTATGCTGTGGACTTGTCTGAAATTTCTCAAAGGCTCACCAAACCCAAAGAAGCAGCATCTGGCCTCAGTGTGCCCATATTTCTTGCTTAGCAGCCCCAAGCCTGGCACTAGTGGCAGCCAGCCTCAGTTATAAGGAGAAGAATAGATGAACTCAGTGAGAACTTTAACAAAGAGATAAAAAATATACAAATGAAGATGGAAAACGTAAAAGGGAACTACTCAGAAATCAAGAATACAATATCTGATATGAAGAGTACATTAGAGGGAATCAATAGATTGGATGAAGCAGAGGATCAGATCAGTGATTTAGAGGAAGGGGAAATGGAAGACGCCCAATCAGAACAGCAAAATATTCCAAGTGATGGAAAGCAAGCACCTGCAACCTATATTATTCTACCTAGCAA
>NW_006438867.1:5336009-5344000 GCF_000325575.1 Pteropus alecto
AAAAAGCTCCCCAGACAAGAAAAAGCTAAAGGCGTTCATCACTACCAAGCCAGTATTACAGGAAATATAGGGGGAACATCTTCAAGAAGAAGAAAAAATATGTATCAAAAATATGAATAATAAAATGGCAAAAACTACATATCTATCAACAAGACTTCAAATAAAATAGAAGTAAATGCTCCAATCAAAAGATGGGGAGAGTGACTGAATGGATAAGAAAACAAGACTCTTACATATGCCGCCTACAAGAGACGCACTTCAGATCAAAAGACGCACACAGACTGAGAGTAAAGAGGTGGAAAAAGATATTTCATGAAAATGGAAACGTAAAAAAAAAAATCTATGGTAGCAATACTTATAGCAGACAAAATAGACTTTAAAACAAAGGCTATAACAAGAGACAGAGAAGGACCCAGTCATCCCCATTTCTGGGTATTTATCTGAACAAATCCAAAAACTGCTTTGAAGAGATATGTGCATCCGTAGGTTCATTGCAGCATTATTTACAATAGCCAAGATATGGAGGCAACCTGAGTGTCCATCAGTGGATGAATGGGTAAATTAGAGGTGGTACATACATACAATTAATTACTCAGCCATATATATACATATATACACATATATATACACACACATAAATATACACACATATATATGTATATACACACATATGTATATATGTATATATATATATATAAATGGTTAAGATGGCAAATTATGTTATATGTTTTTTCTATCACACTAAAAACAAACATCCCACCTCATGAGGATATTGCAGAATTAAAGAGACAGTGTAGGTACAGCATTTAAAACAGCGCTTGGCCTGAAATATGCACTCGTATATTAACTATTATCATTGCCACATGTTAATCAACTCAAGCCTAAGAGTGATAAGGGACATTTTCAGGGTCTCATGATTAGTAAATGACAGAGCTGGACCTTCAGGTTTTCTCATCTCCAAGCTCACGGACTTTCTACTGTTGTTTGCTTCCTAAAACTGAACCTTTCCCCTGCTAATGGCAAAAATTTACATGCTGTTCTTCCCATGTAAAACTTTTTATCACTCGCTAAACCATTTGGGGCAGTATATTCCTTTCCCCCAAACCTTTCACTTCATTTGGCCCTGTGTTTATTCTCTTCTCTCGGGGGAGCCTATCTTAGTCCACGATAGTGTCTCAGAACGCGTGAATCTTTAGCCTTTAGCTAAATCTTTCGTCTTATCATCCAGCTTTGCTTCTGAAACTAGCCAGGCAGTTGGACCAACCACGAAAAATCCCAAAAGAGCTGGGATTGTGTCTATTGTGTTCACCGTTGACTTCCCAGGGCTTTATGTGATGCAATATTTATATATGAGTGAATAAAAGAAAGGTGAATACTATTTCAAGCAGAATCTTAGAATATCCGAGCTGGAAGTAATCCAAGGTAACCCACAATGAGTGGAAGAGCTAGTCCTAAAATATATTCCCACTGTCTACTGCTATGTTCATAAATAATCCAGTCGGTTACTTTGTATGGTTCATATAAGCTGTGTTCCCGAAAGACATAATTTGGTAATCTCTTTTTGTCAAAATGCTGTTCATGCTACTGAAACTGTTCTCTGAATATGGCATCCTTTGATTTTTATTACCAGATGGGATTTTTTTTTTTTTTTAACTCTAAGCCACAAAGACTCTTTTTCAACTCAACTAGGTGGTTTATTTTAAAGGCAACGATCTTAACAGAGGAGATACAGTGTCTCCCAGATTATTAGTAGAGATTGTGACAGGCTTTTTCTTAGAAAATTTGGATGAGGGTGGACAAGTCGGTCTTGCAGGGAAAGGGGAAGTGAGGGAGGTTGGAAGTTTCGATCAAGGGATCATACTGATGAGTGGTGTGATCCAGCGAGGTTTAGTGCTAAGGAATACGATTCCCTGGAGAAGCAAGATGCTAGAAGCCAGGAGACCAGAAAAAGAATCGATTGCAATAGTTCAGGTAGGAAGTGAGGCTACTTCAAAACTTGTCACCAGTGGCAACAGAAAGGAGGAAAAGATATTATGAAATGAGGCATGTTTACTCTCTACAATGCAAGGGCCAAGACTTAGCTGTCCAGCACTGACAAGTGCCTTCGCCTGGCAGGTACTCAAGATATAGATCTTTTGTGAATTTATGAACCGATTGAGAGTGAGGGCCATGGGAAGACAAGGACCACAGGTTGGCTTCACGATGTATTATGCTTTTTTTCACCTGGTTAATAAGAGCGGCATTTCCATTAAGAATAGTGGCCATTGTCAAGAGGACAGATAGAGCTCCTGGGAAAGATAATGAGTTCAATTTGATTCGGGGTGAGTTCGATAGTCAGCCAGTTGGAAAGCCAAGCCTGGGATGACGGAAGAGTTTCAGGACACCCGGGGTGCAGAGAGGGATTAGAACGTCACCGGCACGTGGAGAAAGTTGAATTCTTTGGTGTGGGTGAGATCGTCGAAGGCTGCTGTAGGGGGAACAGAGAAGTTAACATGCGGGTCTTTGGAGAGCATGTACGTGAGAAGAAGGGAAGGAAACCGAGCAGAGAAAATGAAAAGTCACTTAATAAGAGGACATCTAAGGGAAGAAAGAATCTGCTTAGGAGACAGAGGTCAGAAAGTACTGAACTTGGAAGAGGAGGCTGAAGTGTTTAGGAGAAGCGAATAAATTTGTACTGACCTCGGAAGACGATAAATTAATTTCTAAGAGTAGACACCGTCAGTAAGGGACTGGGGAAATCAGCTGGGTAGTGACTCTGAGCCGGAGAGTCGATGAGGCACAGGCCTCGCTGTCCTGAGGGACGGAGGCCGTTGATTCCTAGTGGGGTCTTGTCTGCTGTCCCCTTCAAGTCAAGCACTAAAACCATTCCAGTACCAGAAGAGTCAAGTTCATAAAGATCCTTTCTCGCTCCATTCTAATAAACGTGCTTTCTCAACTAGCTTTCTTATTATGTCCGGTATTCGGCTGATGTATTGCTAGTGGAATGGGGGCAGGGGGATTCGAAAGAAGATTGTTGCTAAAAGCTTCTGATCTAGAGCTCTAAAGTTTAGAAACCTCTGCATAGGTACACGTGTGTGGGGTGTGTCCTGCTTGAGATTGAGGCAAAGGAGAATATAAATCAGATTCTTGTCAAGAGCCAGCCTTAAATTCTGCCTTCTGAAAGAAATGATGTAATTCATTCTCAACAATCTGAAACATTCAGTAATAGAATGATTCAGTTTTCAGAAATCAAATGGCATTGTCGCCTCTCCAGAATGCCATGGCCTAAAGATAAAACGCAAACGAGTCGCAATCCGTTACGTTTTCATCATTTTGAAATTATAAAATGACTGGAAGCTATCTAGAGATATGTGCGTATTTATGTAAACTAATCGATTTGGTGTTTAGGTATCTTTTTTTGCCCCGGTTGGGCCATTTCTGTTCTTTTTCATTTTAAGTAAGATGGGCCTGATGTTAATTGACAAACTCGATATCCGACGCCCTTTACACTGGCTTTGCTTTTAGGACAGGCACTAGCACGGTGGTTCTCAAACTTCAATATATGTTACAGTCGCCTGGGGGCCTGGTTAAGACACAGATCATTATGCCCCCACCCCCAGGGTTTCCGAGTCACTGATTCTGGGGTGGGCCTAAGAATGGACGTTTACAACAGGTTCTCATGTCAGAGGTCCCCACACCTTCCTGGGTCGTGGCACTCACGATGTCTCAGCAACTTTTCCCTGTGCCCTTCAGTGAGTGACACTGTCGGCTTCTCTGGCAACCCTATTTCTAGGTCGGAAGATGTTCCTAACGGTTCTGTTTAGTAAATAGTTAGATGCAAACAACTTGAAAAGGATTTACGTCCTAAAAAAAGTAGGTATCCAAAAAAAGTCTTTAAATCGAAAAAAATCTTTTCATTTTCTTATTCATGACCAATTACTTAATAATGGGCTGTGTGTACCAGTTGGACACTGCACCACTTCTCAAACCTCAAATTCTGAATGTCACCCCTGCTCCCCACCCCACGCCCCATCCTGCATCCCACATCGATTTTCAACACGGTCCTTGCTTTGTATCACGGTGACCATCGAAGACCCACATTCACATAGATACGTCATCAGGGAAAGGTACGTTGTTGAGGAGAGCTCATGTTGAAACTGTCACTGCCTTGAACCGCTAGTTCGCTTGGTGTGTGACAGATGTCCAGTGCCGCTGTGGGTCCCTTGAAATTGTAAATACTGTGGTACCCTGGGGTTTGCTGCGGTGACCCGGGCACGTTTTGGGATCTGAGTCTCAAGTGTTGCTGACGCTACTGGCTTGTGGATTCCGAGGCGAGAACCATTGACGAATAAATGCGTCAAAGAGATCACAAGCGTGTATTTTCAGAGCTTTTTCTCATTTTCTTTGATCATACTTAATACCTTTGAAATGTCGAAAAACAAGAAATGCAGGAAAACACATACAAATTTACCATCGATGATTTGTTTTATGTCTGTAGCAGAAGAAGTGGATGGGGAAGGAATCAGAGACTGAATTAAGAGACCCCCAAAAAGAGTTGTCAGGTTTAAAGTTAAAAGCACTCGTGACTGTGTGCGGTTGTTGTTAGGGAGCATTGACAAAGCAATTATTTTCTTCGTGGCACTTTTCAGTCTTAACTAATTAAACCTGGCCCCCCCAGCGAGCTGGGTAATGATTATTGTCCTTAATTTTACACTCGAGAACTGATATATCAGTTTAGGAGACTCGCTTGAGGCCAAAGAGAGCTTAATTGTTTTGGTGGAGGCAGAGAGCTCAGTATTTTAGCTTTCTTAAAAAAAAAAAAAAAATAGAGTTCTCAGGAAGGGGTCTATCGTCTCTCTTCAGATTCCCTCACGCTTCAGAGTTAATGTTCACAAAATTCTTGTAAGGTGAGTACTCCCATTTGACTAAGAAGAAATGCACAGCAGTTGTAAAAAAAGGATGTTAGGGATTTCCTCACTCAAGTGTTTGAGAGAACTCAGTGAATGAGAGACGGAAGACAGCACGTGTTTGACATTGAGCTACCGGAAGAGAGAGGCTGGTGGTTAACTCTGAGAATAACGGGCCCACGCCCGTGTGTAAAGAAAGAGGGTCCTTCAAATCTCCTCTGGAGATTTCTTCAAAAGAGCAAAATTCAGAGCACCTAGAGGACGAAGGGGCAGAAAAATCAGCTTGTGACAAGAAAAGCTGGCGGTCGTCAGTAGTACCCCCTTTTGAGGGCAGCCAGTCAGCTTCTGCGTGATGCGGGCACCGCAGGTGGCCTCGGAGTTCCGCTGGTCGACTTATGGGTTTTCAGGTTTCCAGAGGTGCGAAAGCGATGCCTGTCAGGAGAAATTGTACTTGGAATTTTGAATGGAGGCCTTTTCGCGGGTACCGCTATACGGTAGGATACGCCTGTGTCACTGGGCTCGGCCGCGAGGTGATGTCGCGCAGCTGCAGGCTGGTGGGTGTGTCCTGAGCACGTGCAAGTTCACCCGGCCATGCCGTGACATTCTAGGGGTTCATTGTCATCAGCGCGGTTTTGACTTCATGGCGTTTTCCACTGATGTCGTGGGTTTACGTGATCCCAGCAGCATCCGTACACCAATGGGGGCCCTTAACCAAAAGGTAAAGGAAGTCTATTGAAATACAACCAGCACAGCCATTTTTTTTTCTGAGTACACATATAATTTTAACCCACGCCTGTGTGTAAAGAAAGAGGGTCCTTCATATCTTTTTCGGAGCATCCACAGCGCCTCACACGGTGCTTGGCTGTCGAACAGTGCTTGACACACTTTGCCGAGGCTTCTGGAACATGACCGCAAGATTCTGCAGGCAGAGAGGAGGCTGGTGGTTATAAATCGAGTGATTTGCTTTTTTAACAAATCGGTCCCAAAGTCTGAGACTTCATATACTATCAGTAATCTAGATGATTGAACAGAGTCTATATACCCACTTAGATGACACTGGATTATTAGGTTGTTAAATAATTTGGCGTTTCAGATAAAGCTCAGTTGTATCAAAAAGTTAGAGAAACACTGCTGGTCGCAGAGTCAGAATGAGCGATCTGCAGGTTCGGTCCCAGCCTTGCTTCCCTGGCCATGTGGCTGAGGCCATCCTTTAAAATTTGAGCTTCCTACCTCATGGGTCTGTGCAGAGCTCAAAGGTGAGAAAATACATGTGAGAACATGCCGTAAGATTTTGACTGTGCTCCCTTCAACTCAAGATGATGCTCAGGGTCTAAGACATGACTTAACAACTCCTGAATCCACTCCTCCCAGTCCTTCCTCACGACACAGGACTCTCAGACGCACAGGCCTACGGGGCAGCGAAGCCGACGAGGCCGGCTCGTGTGCGTTCAGGGAGTCCTCCGACTGCGAGGCTATGGGCCACGTGTCCAGTCTAAATATTCACTCCACCACCACCTGTGTGCCGCGCCTTGACCCTGGTCTCGTGGTACCTCGTGCAATGTGCTGGGAACCAAAGGGATGCACAGCAAGATGCTGGGACTCGCGGTCCTGCCTGAATTTCTTCACCTCCTCCCCCAGGGCCTTATGCACCCATGGCCGCCGAGTCCGCACGTCCAAGGCCTGGCCAACCCACTCATTACCACGCCCAGCTCGCCGCTGCCCAGACCATCCCTCATCATGTCTCCCCCTCGAGGGAAATTCTAAGTTCTGACTGTTCCTTATAGTTTGGGCGTCCAATAAAAGGATTTCATGGGACCCAGTTTGGAATGATAGATCACCTTATCCGTGGCCAAGTCCAGTTTCATCTTCTTCAAAACTAATGTTTCAACCTCTCTGTTAGGAATTAAGTATTATTTTCTCGCTTCCTTGTATGACACAGCCTTGGGATTACACCTCTGTCCTAGCCCTCCTCGAGTGTTAGACTTCTTCCTCAGGTCTCTGTCTCCCTCAGCAGATTTTTGAGCCCTTTACCGGGGCGGCACTTGTGTTCTCCAGTGTCTGGCTGGGGCTTTGGACGACAGGGGTATTGCAGTGTACTTTGCTTGAACTGAAGAAATTAATCATTCAGATACAGGATGACCCTTGGCATCATAATGGACTAACTAAGCAGTGTTTTAGAAGAGATAATGTGATTCGCAGATGAATCAGCATGAGGATAACAGGATATAGGCTGAGATTTCAGCAGAAGAGAATTCCAGTGGATCAAAAAGCAGCCTTCGATCGGAAGGAGAAGAATGGGGGTTGGGAGTGGGTAGTGCTTGCCAAAGGAGATTGTGAAGTCACCTCTGTCAGAATCATTCAACATTGTCCCACTCTCCATGTGAGTCAGTTTAAGATGAAGATTTCCTGAAATAAAGGCTGGACAAAGTCATGTCGGAGGCGGTGTTCAGGCAGGTGTCTTCGTGAACCCCAGTGGGCCAGGACGCACGTCTGCCTTGTTCCCCTGCAGAGGTGTCACACCTACTTTTCTTTTCGACCAAGGTAAGATGTGCATGTCCTGGCTTATTTCTGTCCAAACCGTGATTGCTGAGGTTTGGAAGTCGGGAATGTGACAGTAAGCTAACAGCAGACGATATTATATTGTCGGCAAATCCTTTTCCTGCAAAGGATTTATTTGGGGACACTAAGACGCAGTGCATTACCATTTGCCACGGTCTTCACCGAAGACCGCTAGCTCCAAAATCCTTCTTGCACCATGTGGACCGACCATCTGCTCACGATAAAAAAGTAGCAAATTCACTTCCAGGACTCCTGAAATCTCCCCAAGTCTTTTGCTGGCCTTTGAAAAGCCTCAGGCAACTGCCTCCCTCTCTGCTCCAGCCTGAGAAGCCACAACAGCTGCGGAGATTCACCAGGCCTTGTCCCCGCTCCATTTCTGGCAGCAGGCGGCAACCTGCGAGCCACTCTCCCCGAAAGCCTGCAAATTGTAAACCCATTAAGGCTTAGCTCCTAGGGGACAATAAAGAGAGCTGCCTTTGAATGCCAGCTCTGTGTGGGATCACAGAGGCCTCTGGCACCTGGGCTTGTCCTCAGAGCCAGGGTGAT
>NW_006438867.1:5344025-5362201 GCF_000325575.1 Pteropus alecto
CTGCCGAGGGTATTTTCACAGATTTTCCCAAACAAAGGGTTCTTTCTTCAAGCTCCCCGTGCAACTCTTTTCTGATTGCTAATTAACCAAACCTAGTGAAAAACAGGCCATTCCTGTAAATAGAAGTTTTGTGTCTGTGTGTCGGGGGTGTGGTTGACGGGTATGCCGCGTTTTCGTTTCTGTTTTTTGAGGACGCCGACGACATGAGGCCCTGGTTTGAGATGGACCCGATGGCACGAGGACTGTCGCCAGGCAGCTCATCTGTCCTGGTAGATCCTTCTGCGCGCGCTCAGTCTTCGCATATTGAAAATGTTTCGTGTTTTGCCTCGAGTCCCCTTTCTCCCCGGAAGCGGAGAGTTATTCTAGCGATCACCGTCGGGGCTGTTTCAGTCCGAGTCTTCTCAGCGTTCTTGTAATAGCTCATCTGTCTTCCCTGTTGTCTTCCGGGGAGGAGCGGCTGTACAGGAAGTCCCTTCTCGGCCCATCTGTCTTCAATTACTACTTTGTTTGCTTTCCCAGCCAGGGACCTTCCCTCTGTCTGTCACAGGCCTCTTGTGTTCCATATACACGTAGAGGGCCCGAAATCCTTCAGAAGCCCCTCCAGGCCCGTGGGCAGCTCGTCTAAGTCCACGTGGGTACCTGGCCCACGCTTCCACCTCGTCAAAGCCTGCCAGAGTCCGGTGGCCTTTTGGAATTGTTGCCGAAGCCATCGAAACCCCACTTCTTTTAACTTTTTCAGTTGCTTACTGGTAGTTTTGTAATGTTCTCAATTCAATATCCCGGAGTTTTGAAAGAGTTGCATTTTGTTTATTTTATCCACGATGATGGTGCTTATTGTGAAGTGACCTATCGATTCGATCTTTGATCAATATTTCTTATTTGTGTTAATTCTGGCCTTTTTGGTTGTGAGAAGCTGCGTGATGGGGGGAAAAAAGCTCTTCACAGGCCTCTGGTGGACACGTAGTGAAACTGCACAAATCTTGTCTTCAAATGTATAATGAAACTGAGGAGAGACCTGTAAGAATTAAGTAATCTCAAAAATATGGTTTTCATTAGATTTTTAATTTAATAGTATAATCGCGTGTTTGAAGGAATGGAAATTAAACACCGTGGTGAAATCAAACTCTCGGCTGACTTTAACCACAGAGGATCGTCAGGTTGCGAACCGTTGCCTGTTGTCAGCTAAACTGAGTTTCTTTATGTATTTAGTTGCTATTTTAGAACGGCAGCTGAATTGTAACTTCCAATAATCATTTAAAATCGACGGTACTCTTAACTCACGGTTTCCCTAAGAATTTGTATCAACAATTCGAAATCTCCGATACATAATTGAAACACTCATCTCAGAAGAGTTGGAATTAGTAAGCTTCTCTAAAGAAACGTGTCGTCCAGAGGCAGTGCCAGCCGTCTCCAAAGACCAGAGCTAGCAGGGTGCCCTCCAGCCATCTGTGGGTTTCCGTGAGCGCTCCCTGTACTCTTCACGCCTTGGTGCCTCTTCCCCTGAAATGACGCCTCCCTTTCACAGCCTACCCACCTGGTGGAGTTCTTTATCGTGTTACACACCTAAGTCAAATTCTCTTTTTCGTTTGCGATTGCCCTCCCCGCCCCAACCAACAGCTAAAAACGCCTCCACTCTGTTCGACGTTATTATCACCCATTCAACGTCATGTTCGATTTGTCGTCGTTAACTTGCAAAAGGATCTATTTCTGGGGCTGGCCCTTGAGCTGCTCGTAGGTTAGCACAGTGTTGTATTTGTTTGCAATATTCTTATCGTTACGCTATCTGCAGTCCCTAACACAGCTCCTGGCACTTAGCAAAGGCTGTCGGATTGAGAGCTGTTCCTCGCAGAGCTCGTCGTGGGTAAAAATTTGCTCCTTGCTCCCTCAGGTTGCATCCAGCGTCTTACCTGACGTCTTCCTCCCCCTTCACAGTCATTTTCAACTTAAGGCCCTGAATTACCTTTTTCCGAGTATTTGAAATTTAAGCCTTCTCTTGAACTTGAAATGAAATGCTTTGCCCTGGTATGAAATGAGAACAGGATTGCCGAGCAACTATGCTGGTGAGAGACTTATTTCGGAGGGTGGCAACTGGCTTCAAATGTGCAGTAATGTCTGTCTCCTCTTCCTAAAAATGAGACTAGCTTCACTCTTTCACATACTGCCTGGTGGCTTGAACTTGCAAAGTGTTTTCAAGGGATTGACACAGAAAGTAGCTCTGGCACAAATTAGGCCTATGTTCACATCTGTGTAGAGTTGAACCACCCGAGAGTATATTTTGAGCTGTACCCGAGGACAGTGAGATTCACATGAGTTTATCACTACAAGACAGGCCTGGAACTAAGGGAGAAAGGCCTGGGGATGGAACCATAAAGAGGATAAGTTTATGAATGAAAGGCTATCTTCACGTCAGAGGCTTGAGCCAAGCCCACAGGCCGTAGATGAAACTGATAAAAGTCCCCAGGTCACCAAGCCATTTTGTAGTGGCCCTTAGGTTACTAAAGAGGAAAGGAGTTTGCTTTGCTGAGTCTACTTAGTTTGTTTTTGTTTAATTTTCTTTGGGGTCAGAGTTCTTAATCTGGTGACCTCTTGTCTGTTTAAAACTTCAGAAATTATAAGAAAAAAATGTATCTACATATGCCGTATGTTTAGTGGGTAGAGCTGTAGTAAGATTATTGAAAACCTAAAAAAAGGTTAAGAATTACTGTTTTAAGAGATGGTAGCATGTTTTACAGAATGGGTCAGATTAATAGACTTTTTGTCTAAACATTGCCTGGACTAAGCTGAATCTTGCATTTATACGTATTGCCCAATTGTTTGTTTACTGAATTCTCTTAATTAAATAAAAGGATTAAATGTGAAAACTACTGTCCAAAATTCTAACGCTTTTGGCAGTATCCTAGTAGGAGACTTTTACTTTTATGAGGCGGAAGTGAAGGAACTGGAGTGATTAGTCAGGTCGAAAGAATGATTTATTTTTAAAACAGTGAAAGAACGCAAGTAAAATTAATCTCTAAGAATATATCGTTTGGAGCTGGAACTAGCCATTTGGTGCAAGTGTTACTTCAGTGATATGGTTTTCTCAATTTGTAATCAAACAAGATCATCAATCATAGAAAGATAAAAGGAAGGATAAGATTAAACTATAGATCTAAATATTTGCAAATATAAATTATCTCGGCAAACGAGGCTAGAAGGGAGACACATGCTAATATGAAGAGATGTTCTTTTAATTAAAGATTTAGAGAAGAGCATAAAGGCAATATTTTATAAAATAGTTAAAATATATCCAAGGTAATCCTGCTTGGGGAAGTGGAAATGCTAAGTGTGTGATGCCTCTAAGCCCACCACACAGTGATGCTCCACGTACCCGAAGTTCAGTTCTGTGGCAGCGTCCGCTGTGGGGAAAGGGCCGTCAGCAAAGCTGCGTGAAGATTCCACCCCAGAGCTCGGGGATGACCCGAGATGCTTCCACCTGGGCTCATTTGCTCTCGCCTTACAAATAAGTCGAACGGGTTTAGTTTCCATGCCTTTAGAGGATTAAAAGCTAGGAATTAGAAGGAAAGGGCTCACTACGATGGATAAACAGCAGATCAAAGCGGTGGCTGACTTTTCGACAGCAACCGAGGTGAAGGAAACCATTGTGATCGCCGGTCGGGCCCGAAGCCTTACGTGGTACTTCGTGGCTCGGACCCCTTACCGCTGGTTACTTTCAGGAGCTGACATGTATGTTTCGTATATATTTATACATATCTGTTAAATATTTTTGCTTAATGTATATTTTTAAATGAGTTAATATTTCGTCTTCCATGATTCAGAAAATATGAAATTACATATGTGTATATTTTGTTTAAAAAGAAATATATATAACCATTTAAACATACCGTCTTCCCAAAAAAGGAATTTTTTTAAAAGTTCAGAACCTCTGCTGTTAAATTCTTAGGTACACTCACAAAGTCTCAGCTATCCCGAAGGTGCTCATTTCCGAAGTTTTCAGCTTTTACTCTCATTTGTTCCTGAAAAGAGCGAGATGACTTACATGACTTTCGAGCTGGGGAATCACCGTTCACATATACCGTGTGTTTACACAGAGAGGAGACGAGGTCGCTCTCATTCAGAAGACCACAGTTTTGAGAGTAACGCTCAGAAACAGAGGTGGTTTGCATACATATAGATGCCTATCAATGTTGTTATTGCTATTGTTATTTTCTGAAGAAACAGAGACCCATTTAAGCTGTCCCACCCATGAAGGGGAGGATGTGGTCTATTTAAAAATATTCTAATGTTACCCTCCTTCTAGCAGGTGGTGGGATTGTACTCTCTCGTTGACGTTAGCCATGGCCACATGACTTGCTTCGGCTGGTGACATGCGAATAGAAGCAACAGAGTCACTATCAGGTAGCTGCTTTAAAGCCAGCGTGTGACTTCCATGTTTTCCTCCCCTGATTGTTGAGGTGAAATCTCCAATAGCCTATGTCCCCAAGGGTCTGAAATGACCTGAGTCCCACTGCCAACCCTTAGTACAAGCACGGTGGAACGGGAAGTACACTTTCATCATGTTAAGACGCTGAGGTCTGGGAGCTACTTGTTACTGAAGCATAACTTAGCCTATCCTGACTAAAACAGAGTTGATTGTAAAGCTACAGAGATGTTCTCCAATTCTAAGACCAGGAAATAAGACAGAGCTTACAGGAACTGCAATGAAGACCTCAAAAGACCAGAGGTGTTATTTCTATGCCATGGCTGCATGCTGTTTCCTGTCTTTGCTTTTCTCCACAAGCTGTGGGTTACTTTCAGTCAACTAGTCAAACAACTAACCGTACTTCCTTCCCTGACACATTATCAAATATAAGTGCTATCTTTTCTCCCTGTCATGGACTCGAACTGTGTTTTGAGTCACCCAGTTTAGCTTCCCAAGTTAAGAATCTGATTGTTTAACCAGACCTGTGCTATTACCTCTTGAGTCAGCTGTGGCCACTTAGCAAGAGACTGCGATTTGCAAAATTTAGGAAATTCCTAAACTTAGAAAAAGTAATGATTAACTTCAGTGGCCATTTCATGTGTTCTAGGCCTTGTTCTAAGTGCTTACGTGTGTGAACTCACTCCTCCAACAACCACATGACTTAAGTATTATTATCATCCTCATTTTACAGATGTGTAAACTGAGACACGAAGTTGCTAGGTAAGTAGCCCGCATAGGGCACACTGCCATGAGTGACAGAATTAGGGTTTGAATACAGGCGGTGTAACTTCAGAAGCCACATTTTTAACTACTGCCTGGCATTGATTTTGTTTCAAGTGTATTTGTCCTGTATAGACAGAAACGTATTGCATATGAACTTTTTAAACGTATCCAGGTTGTTTTTAGTTTTGTTTTATGACGGCAATTATGACAGCAATGTACAAACACTATCCTCGAAGAGCCAAGGTTAAAATCATGTATTCACCTCACAGCACATTGTCTGAACTGTTGTCCTCAGATAACTCTCTTAGCATCTTTCTCCAGACTCTCAGAATTGCCAATAAATGCTGGGTAATCTAGGACAAGCTGGATAACTTCCATCGAAGTTTTTTTAGTTGACTATCAGATCTTAACTAAATTAATCTGTGGTCTGTTTTCAGAAATGAAATTCTGTAGCAATCCCAAAGTAGAAAGTGAATTCCTAAAAAAAATTTCCCTTTGAAATCATTGTATTTACCATTTAATTTATCAGTCCTTCACAGACCAGTGATCAAGGCAAAATTAATTCAGTCTTAGGATGAGTCAACCTGGGAACAAATAAGAATTATAACAGACTCAGGCCATGCTCCTTTACATTACTGATGCATTCATTCTGCAGCATTATTCATTACCAAAGAAGGATTCTGAACATTTGCTGGTTGCTAAAAATTTTAAATGGCTGAGAATTTTTAGGGCTTTGCCATTTATATGTTATAGGGATAGCACATATAGGTAGCTTATTCCTTCTTCTTTCCTAACTTGGAGAACTATGAATAAAAAGAAAAATAGAAACCCAACAGAAATGGACAGGAAATGTGTTGTGGAGAAAGACAGCAGTAGGTACTTCTGGAATGTTCTGTATCTGCTGATGTTATATATTAGCCTCGTTAGTAAATGCTTATAAGTTTCTTTCTTTTTTTTGAAATCAAATATAATTTATCATTGATGTAATTTATAGCAGGAACTAAATTCAAAGAATATATTGAATACCATTTAGCGTCAAATACATGCAAGATGAAGTAAGAAAATTAAATAAAACTCTGCTCTCAAGGAGATCACACGTCAGTAGGAGGACAATCCCACATGCAGATAATAGTGGCAAATACTCTAGAAATGTAATCAGATAAAGTATGAGAGTTCACAGAGGCATGGCCGGCTTCGTGAGTGTGCAGCCCTGCAGTTTGGTGACAAGGCCCGACACTTAGAAAGGCCTGGTGCTTAGTTTAATGTTCTGCTGTTGCCTTCTTGAGACTATTAGTAATTTTTTTATTGTGGTAAAATATACACAACGTTTGCCATCTTAACCACTTTTAAGTGTGCAGTTCATTAATGTTAAGTATATTCGCTTTGTTGTGCACTCATCACCATCGTCCATCTCCAGAACTTTTTCATCCTCCCAGACTGAAACTCTGTCCCCATTAAACCCTAACTCCCCAATTATTTCTCCCCCCAGCCCCTGGCACCCACCATTCTACTCTCTGTCTCTATGAATTTGACTATTCTAGGTATGTCATATGAGTTGAATCATACAGTATTCATTCTTTTGCGACTGGATTTTTTCACTCAGCATAATATCTTCAAGCATATGTTGTAGCACGTGTCGGAATTTCTTTCCTCTCTAAGGCTGAGCAATATTCCACTGTATGGATACATACCCCACATTGTGTTTATCCGCTGAGCCATCAGTGGGCACTTGGATTGCTTCCACCTTTTGGCTCTTATGAATGATGCTGCTATAAATGTGTGTGTACACATATCTCCTTGAGATTGAAATTATTGATAATTTCGGGGCAAGGGTCCTGAGTTTTCATTTTGCACTGGGATCCACAATTTATGCAGCCAGGCCTGTGTGGGGAAGTTGGATGGGAGTGAGCTGGAGCTGCAGGGAAGACCCGCTCGGCCAAGGGCAGGTGCAAGACAGGGGCTCCACTTATGGGGACAGCAGGGACTTGCCCTAAAGAGGTGGGGGCTTGGCGTACCGAAGGACAGTGAGGACGCACGCCAAAGACAAAATAGTGAATCTTGGCTCCAAAACCAGTTTCCAATCCTAATTAGTCTCAAAGGTTGGTGATGATGTTATTCATCTTTTAATGGATGAACCTTGAAGACACTTTACAAAGTGAAATAAGCTTGAAGACACTTTGCTAAGTGAAATAAGTCACTGAAAGACAAATACCGTTTGATTCCACTTATACGAGGTACTAAAGTGGTCAAATTCATAGACACAGAAAGTAGAATGGTGAGTGCCAAGGGCTGGGGAGAGGAGTAACTGGGGAGTTATGGTTTAATGGGGACAGAGTTTCAGTTAGGGAGGATGGAAAAGTTCTGGAGATGGATGATGGAGAATGTACTTAATTACACTGAATTGTGCACGTAAAAATGATTAAAATGGTATATTTCAAATCATAAGTATTTTATACAATTTTTTAAAAAGTTAATAATGAATATTTTTATTTCAGTCAGCTATATGCTATTGAATACTCTCTTGGGCCTAATGGATGAGGTTGGTGGTGGGGGAGTTCACTATTTTAATAATGCGAAGGCTATTGTGAATCCATCTAACTTCTCTGATATTCATGGAAATTTTTTGTTCTGTTTTTGTAGTCTCTGCAAGAACTTCTTATTCTGTGTTCACTTTATTGATGGCAAACATCTTTCGTTAATGTTAAAAATGCTATTTTTTATCTGTGTTAATTGTAGAAAAGATTAATGACAGTATAATCTATTGGAACCAGAACCTGCATAGCTTTCAGTCATCTGTTTTCTAAAGGTATGTGTGTGTTTTGTGTAAGGGATCTTCACCCTTCTAGCTAATGCTCATCATTTACAATCAGCTAATACTCATTATTTAGAACTAACTAATACCCATGGTGTAGAATCGAAAATGATAAGTACAGATTTTTTTCCCTGAATTACAGATGCTTCATGACCCTGAGAAAACTCATTCCCTTATTATTTTAAAAAGTTCGCTAGCTATTAAGTGCGTTCCATCATGTAGTCTTTATGTGCGTTCATCAGTTAAGTGATTCGTTCATTCATCTGGTTTACGTTTGAGTGCCTATTATGTTCTAGGCACTGTTCTAGCCACTGAATTTAAATAAGAGAAAAAGTCTTTGTACAGAAGAGAAAAAGTTTTTGTCTCATGCAGCTCTTATTCAGAGGAAGGATGGACTTTAAACCAAACAAATGAATAAATGGTGTGGCAGAAGGTGAAACGTACTGAGGAAACAGTTAAAGCAAGAGCGAGGGTCTGGTCGTAACGTTTTGATAAGATGCTACAGGATTATGATTTAGAAGCGGTCTCTCTGCCCATCGGTATTTCATCCTGGAACCTCGCAGCTGTCTATTTTCACACTGGACCTTTCTCTGCTTCCCTGCTCTGCAGTCACATCCTGGGACTGGAAGGAGCCTCATGGGGATACTCTCCCCAACTCTCTGGAAAGTTATCTTGAAGTTTCTTTTTATTAGTTCATACCCAGCCCCTAGCATCTACATAGCGCTCTGCTTACAATAAGCATTGTAAACACAGGCCCGTTTTATTTTAAAAGGTAGAGAAGGAACATGCTCTGTATATTTCCAGTGCCCTTGTTTTTAGAGTCATCTAAATTCCAGGTTTACCCGTAGGTTTTCTGGTTAAAGAAATCATTGTACAGGGATTCTGAGTTTTTCACTGCCACGTTGTCCAGTACAACCAAGCACAGAATGATGTGACCCAATTCATATTCATCGCAAAGCTTCCCTCTCTGTCTTTTTAATATCGAAATCTCAATGCCGAGTTTTAAGAATACATCAATTGCTGTCTGCTCTTCAGAGACAGCTAAATGAAAGATGAAGAGATAGGTTGCAATAATGCCATCTCGAATTTATATAGCGCCCCTGCTGTGTTAAGGTATTTGCAGTATTTTTTACAATATTTTATTTAGCAGGGAGGAGTCAGACAAGTGAAGGAAAACAGGCATTGCAGGAATAAAACAGGCTTTGGAATCACAGGCGTCGGAGCAAGACCTAGGTTTGAATATGGAGATGGTAATTTCTCTGTGGCTTCGGCACCACAAAAATCTGAGTTTCAGTTTCCTCATCTGTAAAATGGGGATAAAATGAGATTGTGTGTGTGTGTGTGTGTGTGTGTGTGTGTAATGTAGTCTGCTCCAAGCTTTGCCATCAAGTAGACACTCAGTAAAAGTTCATATCCTTTGTCTTTCTCTCTAGAAAGGATCACTTCCTTGATTTACCTGCTTTGCTGGGCTGAGAACTTCCTAGAACTTCATAGAAAGAATCATGCCTTATTTATCTTTGGCCCCAGTATAGTTCCCGGGCTGGTAATTTTCTAGTAAAGCTGTAGTTTTAAAAAATCAATGTTAAGCTTAATTTTGAAAATCATTTTAACGAAGGTGTTTCTTATTTCTGGCTCACTAGCGTCCACTCAGTAGGCACCACACTGCCCTCTCTCTTTTCTAGAAGCTTCCCCCTGGAGCCTTGCTGGGTTGGAAGAGCTGTCTGTCACCGGCACGGCAGTGCGTGGAAAAGCCCTGAGGGGCAGGTTCCTCCTTGACCTGGATGGCTCTGTGGCCTATAGCCCCTCACAAATGTCATTGTGTAACCTCTCGGCAGCCATATTGGCTTCTTGTCTGGAAAATAAATGGCCTTTGCTCTGTCCATTGCTCAGTCTGACAAGCGGCACATTTGGCTGGGGCAAGCTGGACAGTTTTGAAGAGGCCAAGCAATGGAGGCAGGAGGCTCTGAAGGCATGAGGGTGTGTGGGGAGGTCTCCAGTTTGCCCTCCCCTCCCCAAGTGGCATGTCATTCCTATTCAATTTGTGAATGTCACCAAAACCATGAGCTGGGAGATGGGAGGTGTCTTTTTAATCACATGTCCTGTGGGCTGTGATGGATGGCATATGGTCAAATATCACCAACCATATTCTTCATCCCAAGAAGCTGCCTGGTCTATCTGTGATTTTGGAATGGCTTGTATTCAGATTCTTCAGGGAAATGATACCATATCTTTCTCTGAAGACTCTTTTAAAAAACGACATTTCTCTATTTCTTGCGGTCTTTCATTCTCATAGTCCTTCAATCCTATCTAACCCGTGAAGCAGCCGTGTCTCGAAGCGATGAAACTGACCTCCAATCCAACGAGCATTGTTATGGCCCAGCATCACGGCTCCACACTCTGACTGTGGTCAACAGAACAGACTGTCATCGGGTTGGGTCTGAAAGAAAAATCATGACACATTGCCAAGTGAGTGCTTAGAGGTTACCCAGAGGACACTGTGTGGACAGTTGGCTGAAGCTCAAAATAGAAGATGAACCTTTCCTGATTTTGTTTTGTTTTGTAGAAGTAAAGGTAGTATTAACCTCGTGGGGTTACGATGGGCTAAGACCAAAGGCCATGCTTCAAGAATGGGTGCTTCCGCCTGACACCAACGAAGCAGAGCTACGTCTGCCAGTGAAGGCCATGGTCTTTCTAAGGAAGAGTGAGTCCTTAAGTGAGAGTAAGATCCCACCAATCAGAGACTGGCAAGCTCAGCTCTAGGTGCCCTTCCCCCGCCCCCCAAATACTCATTTGATTCCTGAATTCTCTGATGCACTTGCTTCTGAGCTGGGTGAAGCATTTTCTTGTTCTCTGAATGTATTCTTTCCCAGGGAGCAATGGTGTCTGTGTCTTGAGGGAAAAATTATAGTTAGAATTGAATGCTTCCAAAAGACTTGAACAAGGTTTAGTTTCCGTGGAAACCAGCCTCTTTCCTGATTATTGTGCACATTTATTACTATGAGATCAGTAGCTCCTGAATCTCTTGACAGTAAAGGCTACCTTGAAACTCAAAATATGAGTGATGTTTTAACGCATATCCAACTTGCTTAAAAAACAAACAAACAAACAAACAAAACATACAGTGTACAGCCCTGGAAATATTAGGTCTTCGCTACCGTCGTAAGAGAGAGAAGGGTGTGTGTGTGTGTGTGTGTACAGTAAAGGCTACCTTGAAACTCAAAATATGAGTGATGTTTTAACGCATATCCAACTTGCTTAAAAAACAAACAAACAAACAAACAAAACATACAGTGTACAGCCCTGCAAATATTAGGTCTTCGCTACCGTCGTAAGAGAGGGAAGGGTGTGTGTGTGTGTGTGTGTGTGTGTGTGTGTGTGTCTGTGTGTGTCTGTGTATAAGGTGATGGAAAAGAAAATCTTGGATTTATGAAAGCTAAGGTTTTTAATAAGTTCCGAAGTCATCGAAGGCTGGAGCCGGCCGAAGCAGTTATACCCCTGAGCCAAGGTCCCATGCTGGGAAGGCGGAGAGCATTATAGCAGAGGAGCTAAGTTGGCCAGGGCTGCTTGCCTGTGTTGATAAGTGTGATGAACAATTTAAAAGCTGAACACATTAGCAAATGCCTTATAGCTGCCGATGAAGCCCACGGCCACCCACGTTTCACAGCAAAATGAGAAACAAGTTTAGGAGCGTTGAATTCCTGAACCTTTTAGATAAGTATGCCTCCAAATTTGGCTTGAAAGTTGGCTTCAATCAAATCACGTAGAGCTCTCGTTAGAAAACAGTCAGATATGAACCAAAAAAATGAGGGACGTGCTTTTGGTTTGCGAGGTTGTAAATAGGTGATGTTCATTGCAGTTCAGAATCTATTTTGGGTCTGATTTTTTTTCCTGAAAGTTCAAAGTGAACTTTGAAAGAGATGCTAGATTTTTTTTTTTTTTTTTTAGAAATGTCATTGCATAATCCAATTTTTGATGGTAACCCTGAATAAAAGTGAAAACTCCAGGCTATATACACATCAGGTTAGGCAATCATAAGTGACATAATCTTCAAAACAATGAAAGAAATCCAGCTTAGAAAGTGGTGGCCTGGCTCACCTCATGGCGGGGGGCTGGGTTCTCCCAAACTGCAGCTTCGTTGTTGATGGCCATGAGCATTGTAATTAAAGCAGCACTTCTCTGCTCAGAATTAAAGATAACACCCTTGAACATTTAACGCAGTATCAGATTTGATATTTACAGGTCTATGGTTAGTAGATAGTAGGAACGGAAGGAAAATACAGGCATGCAATCGAGATAGGCAATCCTGAAGGTTAGTAGTGCTGGTTTGCAAGGTGCAAATCCGTTTTCGTGGGATTGTCATGAGCACGATGCATGAAGTTGGCATCGCCCCCAGCAGGTAGTCTGTACCTTCCCCCTCGCCATTGACTTTTTCTGGTCTGTGGCTGCCAAATGCCAGAACTTCATGCGCTTGCCCTGAGAGAGCCAGAGCGGGCTCCGTACCTCAGCAACCAAAACCACAGCTGGCTCTCGGAGCATCAGATTCGTAGGAAAGAGATGGATGTAATGGAGATTCTTTTTTTCCGTCGCTTATATCCCCCTGGACACGAGTTATTCTTGTACTACATGATTGTGTTTTCTCTGTTTTCCATGTGACTTCCCAATGCACGGTTGACATTTGGCTGATAAGTTTATAACTTCTGGAAGTTTACACATAATGAAATAGAAATCCTAAATGCGGGATGGAACGTCTGCATCGATAACGCAGTGCTGACATCTTAAAACTACCTGATATGGAGTTAAATTCTTCTCGTCTGAATTCCACATAGAGCCGTTTGTCCTCCTTCACGCGGCAGACGTGTGGTCAGACTTTTCTTATATCAGACTCTTTTTTATGGGTAAAGAAACTTAAAAGAAAATCAGGGTCAATCATCTGAGTAGCCTGGCCAATGATCTTGATTTGCTTCATAATAAGAATATATCAGAGATGGGGGCTAGGTTGCCTCAGTCTAAAAGTATAATGGTTTCACAAAACATTCCATTTTAAACAACACTTACTAACAGCAAAGTGAAAATGTATAATTTTATAATGAAAGATAATAATTCCGCCCCCCCCCCAAAAAGAAAGGGGGCTAAATATAGTAGAAATTATATAATAGATTGTTATACCCGTTTAGGAATGTTAAATGCTAGAAAAGGGATTTGTGGAGAGTTGGTTTCTAAAGCACAATTAAAACGTGGGTTTGTTTGGTTTTCAAAATTACCCAGATTGTTCACTGCTGAAATTGTGTTGGAGGCATACATAGCATCCCGAGAACCTGGAAACCACAAGTTGCAACTTGAAAGGGGTTCTATGACACTGGAGACTGGGAAGTCACAAAGCCCTCATTGTGCACATCTGCACCTGCCTGTACCTGTCTGCGGGGTCCCTGCAGACTAGCACATGTCACCAGCTTGCTTATGCTCCGGGTGCGTGTGCACCCAAGCAACTCATTATCCAAATCTGAAAGTGTGACATTTTCATCGCATAAGAAAGAGTAACTCAATGGTAGAAAGTGGCATGTATTTATTTTCTGCTTACAGTGGGGTAGACAAACAGCAAGCATACTCCAGACATGAGGCATGCTAGAGGAACAGACTGTCACCTACAGCAAGTGAACGAATTGAATTCAACTCAATTAATTTTTTCATTTGTGAGCTCAGGTAGTCACTCATGTATCCTTCTGTTCTACCATACTGCTCAGGGTATGAGGGACAGATCTTTCTGCCTCAGCAAGACCAGTGATCCACCCATAATGAGAGGCACAGGCATGTTTGTGACTCCATTCTGGAGGCGGGCTACTTCCTTGGTCTGTCCTCTCTGGCACCAGACTTTTGACTAAATAGTCACTTGAGTTCCACTGGAGTAAGCTACTAGCTTTCTTACTTGTTCATTCAAAGATCTCCAGGATATATTGTTAAGTGGATAAAATAAGTCTTTGAATAATAAACATTATATTCTATTGATATAAATGGCATATATATGTACATATATGTATAAATGTATGTGTATACTTTGTAAATATAAAATATGTGTATATATATGTTATATGTACATAAAAAGTTAACATAAAAAGTTATGTGTGTGTGTGTGTGTGTGTGTGTGTGTATAAATTTGGAAGATAGATGCTAAACTTTTAGTAGTGATTACCTCTACAGAGGGAAGTGGAATTAGGAGTTGGGGATAAAAGTGGGTTTTTGTTTGAATGTTTATAATGAGCTTTATTTGGTGTAATTTAACCAGTTTAAAGAAAACTATTTTGAAGGTTATTTTTATTAGTTATTAAAATGTATTAGATATTCCTCGATTTCACTTTGTCAAGATAGCAAAATAACTTGTTAAAAATGAACCCATCCTATAGGATGAAAACTATATCTTCATATTTATAATTATATTCATAACTTAATGCAAATAATGTATACTAGTACATTTCTAGTGTGTTTTAAATTTCTTTTTGCCAAGAAATCAGTGAATTTGTTAGAATCTAATATCTAAACCAGATACGACCAAAAGAAACATCTTTTTGCTCCAAAGCTTATTGGGCTTCTTGGCCAAACGAGCTTTGGAACTTTGGCTGACCTTTTTATTGTCCTATAGGCGTCATGCCCCATGCTGTCTTTGTAAGTGAGTCAACGTGGTCGAACTGGTGATACATAACTGTTAGGTTCTTTTTGCTACATAATGGTAACCAGAGAAGAAACTTGGAAGCAAAGGAAGGTCAACTACTCTCCCCCAAACCTCACAACCAAGTTGTATGGATAACCAAACGTAGGACCAAATTCCATCAGATATACAGACATTTATTAACAAGCACCCCTCCCCCCCCACACACACATAAATAGATTTCTGTAATCTGTGTGAGACGTGAACTCCCAGCTCTTCATTTTCCTTTTTGATGCTTCAATCACAGCCTCACATAAAAGATTCAAGAGAAGCTTGAGGGAAACACCCAGATTCCAACGCACCAGATTCGTCACCCTTATAGCCAGCATCAGACAAGCAGAACTCTCCAGAAATCATGGCCGTCTAAGTGAACGAAAATGATCACATTGGTTACGCCCAACTGTTAGGTTCCTTTTGGAAGGTAATGCTAGCCAAAGAAAAAATTTTGAGATGAAAGAAGGTTAAGTACTCTCCCCAAAATCTTATAAGCAAGTCATATCGGTAAAACATCTAGGACCGTTTAGGGGCATTATCACCAGAGATACAGGTAAAGGTCTTTCCGGATTTTTGCATTCAAATACCCTAATTCCACTGAACACACTAGTCAACGGTAACAATCTTCACCGATTGGAACCCATTTTTGACACTTAGTATGCTAAGCGGAGATCGTCGATGGAGAGATGGTACCAGCAGATGCTAAAGTCCAGCCTCTCTCTTTAGGACGTGTCTCAGACGATGAACGCTTGGTCAGATGCTAGCAGCACCTGGTGCTAGCTTAACCTAAGTGGCACACACATAACTTTGCTCAAGCGCTTTAAAGTAAATTACAGATGAGTATTGCAATTAGCTATTTATGCAGAGAATCTGTTTCTTGAATTGTAATTAATTAGATTCAGCTTTTTTTTTTTTAAGTGTAGTCTTAATCATCTGTGTTTTAAAATTCTTAATGATAAATAACATGTACTGAATGTTCCCGGCATTTTACATATATTAACCCACTTAATTTTCACAACCCCGAGAGGGGTACCGGTGTTATCCATTTAACAATGATGGGTCTCAAGTAACTTGGCCAAACTCATGCAGACTGTACTGGACAGAGTCAGGATTAGAACCCAGGTATGTGGGATGTGAAGTACAGTTTTTTCAATGCATTCAAGAGAGAACACAGTCTTATCCACGAAGCCATACTGTCCTCACCAGCTGCAAAATACTGCTCTTAATTTGCTCCTGCACAGATTCTGTGCTCAAGACAATTCGCCTGCCTGTCGTTTTGTCTGGACAGCTTTTCCCCACTGATGTACGATGATCCCCTGGAGTTCCTGTGTCCTTCACATGTGTTTCCTCTCTACAGCGCTGATGAGAAACAGTTAATAGTCAGGCCTTGCTCTCTGCAAACAGGAAGACTAAATCTCCAAAGTTCCATATCCGTTGCCTCTAGGATCCTTCCTCTGGGGCCCTGTCAAATGACATGTGGCTGCTGTCAGTCCCCAGGGTTTGCTGTTGGAGTTTCGTACCCATTCTTTGACGGACTCTAGTTCTTGTGTGTGGTACTGAAGATGTTCTGTAATTGACAGGAAAGGGCCTGGCGATGGGAATACCGTGCTTGAGGACCGCTGCGTTTGGCGCATGAACTTGCCCTGTACTTACACCTGAGCATAGATGTTGCTCGTGATGCTTAACTGACTCCCTATGCCCAGAGTCTGTAGACCTGGGAAGCTTCCGGTGCTTTGCCACTTGCTTTGCCACCTGGTGTCATCCTCAAGAGCATTTTTGTCCCAAAGATGGATGGCATCCTTTTTCGAGTACTGATTTGCCCGGGCACATGGGTACAGGCGTTTTCAACCTCGAAAATGAGCAGGGCCAGGGGATGCAGGTTTCTGGTACCTTGTGGGCAATACGGCCAGGTACATTTGGGTAAGTTGTACACTGTACAAGTAGGTTGTCGTGGCTCTGGGGGAGATGGGCGCCAGTCCAGGAGCAGACTCCAAATCCTGAGGTCCTCGCCGAGTGCTCATTCCACTCCCCAGGATTTTCTTCCCTTTGCCATGAATTTACTCTCTGCCTACAGCCTTTCTTCTGCTCATGCTCCTTAACCAGTGGCAATCTGGCGCCTATCCCCAATACTCTACATCAGCTTTCTAGAAGCTGCGACATATACATATTATACATGGCTGCACTGTATTCCATTATATGACCGTTCTGTGACTTATTTATAAGTTTCCTGTTGGTGGGCATTTATGCAGTTTGCAACTTTCTGTTATTACAAATAATGCCGACATAAAAACTTGTATATGTTTGTATGTACACCTATCAGCACATACTTCTGGAAAATATTCTTCAAGGTCGGACTTTCTTTGGCTCATCTTCCTTGACTCTCGTACTTATGCAGCGGCCTCTAATACCCTTCCTGTTTTTTAACCTTCCTCCAAGTTGGAGCCTTCACGGCCTTTTGCTTAAATTACTGCGATAACCTCCCAAGTGGGTCAGTCTGCCTTTGTAATATTTTATAATCCATCCTAAACATGGTTTCTAGATCTCACTGCTCAGAGCATGTCACATCTGTGCTCAGAAACCTCCAAGGGTTGATGATTGCTGGTTGCATTTAGTTTTAACTCCCCGCGCCCCTTCCCAGCATTCAAGGCCACGCCACAGTATGTTCTCCACTCACCAGCCTTTGGGGGGTCTCATCCCCCATGGCCCCCAACACGTCCCTATGCTTCAGCAGAATGCAATGGTTCGCTCTTTCCCAGGCTCCTGTCTCTTGCCGCGCCTTAGAGCTCATTCTTTACTTCAGAAGTGTCCTCCCTCTCGTCCCACCTGTGTGAATCCTCCCCACACTGAAATGCCACCACCCCAGTCATGTTTTCTGGATTCTCCCACTCCCCAGAGGAGAAGCGCTCCTTCCCTCTCGAACGCCAGCATCGATCTCATCTGTCCCTCATTGTCCTCATCTGCTGTGTCAGACGGTAACAACCTGTGCCACTTAAACCCGCCGCTGGAGAGCTAGAAGCATGCAGCCTCCAAGGTGTCTAGGAGAGGGCCTTGCAAGTTATAGGCATAGAAAGGTATTTCTTAGATTAGATCTTCACGGTTGGTAAATTCTCGTACCCACCGATTGGTATAATCCTTCAGCTTCAGGGGAAGAGATCATACACCTGAAGGCATTATGAATGTAGATGAATTTCCACGCGTTTACACAGAACACAGAAATGGACTGGCACGCAGGGAGGGAGCAGGAGCCCACGGCATCTGACTTTCCTTAGTCCGCATTCCACAGCCGCCCTTGACCCAGCCCACGCGGAGTAGTCCCCCTGGATCTGGGAAGCTTACTTCTCGCCAGCCACAGCAAGCAAGGACTTGCATCCCCAACTAGGGAGAATTTACCCTGACAACCCGTGGACCTTCATTAAAGGAATGTTTACAAACATCCTGGTCCCTGCCTCCCACTCCTTGTCAGCAGGCTGACATTCTCACGGTGGGGT
>NW_006438867.1:5362271-5373560 GCF_000325575.1 Pteropus alecto
GGTCCAGACCAGTGGTTCCTCTCTTCTCAGTGACCCCGAAAGCCTCTCTCCCTATTAACCTCAATCTCACCTTCTAGGAGGCAGGAGGGACCACAGGTACTCTCTACCTTGAAGTATCTGATTTTCCAGTTTGAAGCTTGCGCTTCTCACAGGACTTCACACTCCCTCCTTTGGGTGAGAAACTCCGACCTCGTTCAATGTCTCATTTCGTCACTTATTCAACAAACACCGATTGTGTCTGTCCCTGCCCTTAAGCGGCTCACAGACCGATGGCAGATGACAGCCCCAGGACTAGAGTTTCAAACTGTTACATTCTCCACCCCACTCTGACCTATGCTGACCGCATAGTCTCTCTCACGGAAAGTTTGAATATTCAAACTCTGAGTTGCTGTTGCCCGCAGCACACACTTCACATCCTAGACATTATTCCCAGAACCCTTTTATCTTCCGCTTCCCTTATCACAGCCTGTGGGTTTTAGTTTGGTGCCAGCCTTTGCCAGATTAAATATTTATACTTATTTAATATTCTCCCTCTTGTTGAAAAGAACAATAGGAACGCTGACTAATAATAACAAAGTACTTTATGATCTTAATCTAATCGTGCAATCACCTGCGAGGTCGCCAGAGCTCATTTTGTGCCTTCACGTTCAAAGACTCTGTCCAAAAAACAAAACCGAGACTCGAATCCAGATCTTCTGGCTCCGGATCCTAGCTCAGTCTTCGGTCTTTGGCCTGATTTTATTCACGCTCATATCTGCTATTTGCTATACACGTGTGGTCCCTCTACCTGATAAGATTTGATTACTGTCGACTGTGTGGAATATGGGAGTCGAAAAACACATCCTCTGTCCCGCAGAGTCACGGAGCAGACCGCCGACACAGCTCAACTGTTCTCTCCTTGGTAGAGCTGCTCGCTTCTAGAACCTGAAACGCGTCCGTGTATTCATGTGTGGTTTAAATCCCAGCAAACCTTGTTGTTTAGGAGGTGTACTGTCATCTGAATATGAATGGTGACTTGTGTTTTAGGACAGAAAATTACAAGCGTACCAGTTTAGAGTGTACGATTTTGACCTTTACTCCTTTCCATGTTCTCCTTGGAATCAGTTTTCACAATTTTTAACGTGTTAAAAATTATTCAGTCGTGTGTGTGTGTGTGTGTGTGTGTGTGTGTGTGTGTGTGTGTGTGTTTCAGTCATGGGCATCTTCTTTTGAGTCTCATTAGGCATGGAAAAACCCAAGCCTGGTTTAAAATACTTCCTCCTATCCTGTCAAGTTTCGGACTAACTTAAAATGGGATCTGTTATGTAACATAAATGCTTGGCACCACTGTTGGGGGACCCTAGGAGAGGATGGCCCCTCCTGGTTTGTGACAGATTGGCAGCTTTTCCCTCTAGTCCGTGCCATAGCTGCAGAGCCAGATTTAAAAGAGAGGATTTATAGCAAATCCAGCTGTGAGTTTTCATTTTCTCTCTTAGAGCTGGAGGCGGGGCCAAAACCAGCCTCGAACCAGGCACACCATTGATCAGGCTAGAATGAGTGGAACAGTCTCACAGACGACAGCTAAGCACAGAGGAAATATTAGCTGGCAGAGATAATGAAGAGGAAACATTCAGCGACAGATGTCCCATCTGTCAGTTTCAGAGGAGCAATTTTCAAGAAAGCAGAAAATGAAATGAAAAAGAGAATCCTTTTGTTTCAAAGGTACAGCACAGCCTAAGGACATTTTTAAACAAAGTAAGTTTTTATTCCATAGTAAACGAGTTCCTGGTGGTGGGTAAGACAACAATTACTTCCTATTTGTCCTGTGAGTTTTATTATTGATACGAAAAGTTTCTTCGTGGTGTCTTTGCTATTTAGAAGGACATTCTTTTAGCAAGAACTCTATTTAAAATTTAAAACAATGTATGGGTTTGATTATTCACTTTAAAAACATTCCACAGTTACAGTGAGGTTTATTTTTCCTTTTATTTAACTTCAGAATTGGTTTGTTTGTTTTTTTTTCTTTATCTCAGCCAGACTATAGATATTGATATAGGGCTTTCTCTCTTTTGGAACTATGAGAAAAATTACTTGTATCTTTCCTCAAAGGCAATTTAGTGAGAAAGTGCCCAACTCTCAGATTTAAGAGGCTGGTAGTGAGTGCTGTCTACGGGATGTCTAATTCCATGGGATCAGTTACATAAATGGCCATGATCTAGACTTCTGTGTGCCTTCCAGATAATGTTATTGTGTTGACATAGTTTTTAGGAAGATGCTTCTGGAACTTCTCGCAGTTTATCTTTCTCAAAAAGCCTTTTACCCTTTTCCAGAACATCAGCTGCCATATAAAACAATCCTGCTATTTATGTTTAGTACATTTTCAAACGTATTAATTTTACAACAAAGTTGGACTTGCGCTGTTTGCTCTTGTATGTTACATTCTAAGTGGTTTGCATTTGATGTCATATGTTGCGTGTTTATTAGGCTGAGACTTGTCTATAATTCCAAAGAGATCTAAAGCAGTGATTTGGAAAGCGAAGCTTGCATGAGCAATGGCAAAAACTTTTGAGGGGGATCACAGGAGCCCCTTTCTTAGGAAAAGGCAATTCTCTTACAGTTTAGTTTACTCAGGGCAAAAAGGGATTGATATTGCTTTGGCATTAGCAGGCTGTCTATCCAAACCAGAAGTGGAAGCGCTGGCTGTAAATTCGCAGAAGCGTTTAAAGCCACTCGGCGTGGTGGCCCATTGCGGATGTCAGAACTTTGTAGCATGTGTAGGAAAATGGCCACGGTCCAAGGTCTGGAATCATTTATCTTCTGGGAGAGTCTAGAAGACAACTGTTTCATGCATTTTACAGAAGTCCTGGCTGACTGATTTCATTTACATAGAGTGAGAGCGGTGACTGATGCTGGGGACAACTGCGTTGGGCGGAGGAGGGGGAGGAAGTATTGATCGATTTCTGCCTTTCCTGGCATCCTGCTCTTGACAGTGGTCTTGGCACCTTCGAATGGGACTGCTGTTACTGACAACCATATGGTTTCCCCAGGGCCCTTTCCACACGTTTCTGTCATGAATGCCACATTTGTGTCTTTTCTCATTGGGAGGAATCAGAAACCGAAAGTCGAGTGTTTGGTCTTACTGTCTTTTCAGAAGCTTAACCTGTTTCCTGTAGTCTAGATCTGAAGGACGAAGGACAGAAAATATCAGTGGACAGATTCCCCGTGGGCTTCCTGCAACCCATGCAGTCAATAGGGACGTGCGTGGGATATTCCTTGTGAAATTCCGGAACGTGCTCTTCTTGACGTGTCGACCGGCATCTATCTGTATGTCAGGTCTCAGACATGCCAGCCAGTATCTTCTGCGTGAGCTAAACTCACATGTGCTGACATACGTCGACAGGTGACAGGGTCCTGTTTTTCTAAGGTGTGAGCGTATATTTTCCAATTTCTGACAGTACCTACGTCAGACCTCAATAAGACATTTGTCATTTATTGCTAGGACCAAGATAACAGGAGCCTTGGATTTCGGCCACAATCCTTCTGCTGCCTAACTTAGTAACCTTGAGGAAGACGACTGACCTTTTCATGAATCTCTTTCACTGCTTAAAAATACAGCAAGTAATTCTAGCCATCTTTTTGTCTCCTAAGGACAGTAAGATATTTATAACGCGCCTTATGCCGTTAGCTTTTAGTATTTATGTTATTTACGAAGTTGCCCCTGTTTCCTTGGATAAAATTCTACGCTGAAAAAGCTGAAAAACTCTAGATGCTAAAAACACAATTTTCTCATCTTAGATAGTAGTGCTTTTGTCGGCAGGAGCCTACTCTCGAAGGTTCTTGTACCAGTCCCTATTCTCTACGTGAAATTGTCCTTTGATCTTTTCATCACAGTTCTTGGCGTTAAAATACTAGTCATTTCCTCAAGCGAGTTGAAGTTTTACGAGTCGAGTCAAAATTGGTGCCCTATTACTTTGATTTAGTATGGTCGAATACAGATCCATTTTAAAATTCCTAATAGAACGAAAATGTATGATGGTACAAATTAGGATACCTAATATTTTCTTACATTTTATATATACATATATACCATATGTAAGTAAATATATGCTTACATATGCTTATCTTCATATATGATATATATACATAAAATCTTTACGAAATAGGCTAATCACAGCGATGGTATGTAAAATATTAAAAGGCAGAGATAAGGGCCATTACTGTGTTTTCATTTTAAACCATTTTCATTTTAAGTATAGCGCAAAGGCCATCAGAAGTCAGAAGGAAGTCAGACCTGCCAGTCTCAGCTGCCAGTACCACCATGCGCCCAACAAAACCGTCCCCCTGGGCACCATTCACTGAATTGTGAAGCCATGGCAGCCCCGCGAGCTACCGCATGCAGCCACGTCACCTTGGGCAAGTCACTTAACCCTGCTGACTCATAGTTCCTCTGCTGCAGTGTGCAACTAAGAATGTATATCTTACAAATGAGGTTATCGTGAAGGGCAAATGACGTCATAATATGCATGAAAATGCTTTGAAAACTTTGAAGTCACTAATGGCTTCCTTTTCTTAAGAAATCCTGCCTCTCATTCAGAGGCTTCCCTTAAGGCTTTTCCGATCTTCTCAAAGCTGTGTTGCCTCCTTCTTTGGAATCCCTAGAGCCTGTCATGGAAAGAACTAACCAGTTCGCCAGTCCCTCCCCCACCAGTCTGACCCGAATTTTCCACGCGCTTTCGCACCTCCATGCCCCGCTCATTTCATTCCCTTGGCGCTGCTAAATACTCTCTCCTTAATTTTTACCATTCTCTGCATCCTCCGAGGCTGCCTAAAACATTGCTAGTCTTGGACGCCTTCCCCAACACGCTTCCTTCCTCCTCACGGTTCTCTCAGTATAAGCTTCTGATAAAGTTCTTACTTTGTTCTGCTTCGTTCTTTATTTGCATATCTTCCTCCCTTGGATGGCTCCTCAGAGACGAGGAAGGCATCATGTTTCTTTGATTCCCTGATGTTACCACAGTTTCTCATGGCTGATGTTCAAGTAATGTTTGTCGAATGAATGAACAAGTCAATTTTTCTCTGCCTCTCTGAAAATTTTATTTTGTTTGTGATATACTGTAATCAAACACCTTTTGGGACAGAATCCAGGCACCCATTTCTATGTCTGAAATGATTTGACGGTTATCACCTAATAGCAGCATATGGACAGTTTTAGGCTGAGACAGCCCTATATGTAATCACCAGTAGATAAACAGGTAACCTACTAGTCCTATCAGACTCCTGCTAATTACACTTAGCTAACTGAAATTTAAAACTATCAATCAACTAACTGTCTCTATTCGGAGACAGGCTCAATATATCCGTGGCTAGATATGTTTTAAAAAGAAAACGTAACCATCTTTTTGAAAAGCAGTTTGACAGTATCTATCAAACCTTCTGATGTAGTAATTCCCCTGCTAGGAAATTATCCAAAGGAAGTGGTTAAAATAATGTAGACGAAGCTTCCTGAACAAAGATGTTTAACGAGATATTAGTCATAAATAATATGAAAATGGCCACTGAGTTAAGCGGCCGGCATTATTTTTAATAATCAGAATAAGGTTCATCATAATCCAAAGGTTACATGATCAATTACATACTAATTGTGTTGAGTCGAAAGCTGCCTTTTTTAGAGATTTTGCGTAGAACCAAGGATATACCTACGACAATGAGGTTTGGCAACTTCTTACCAGGCTTCTAATTTGATTACTCTCCCTTTCTAAAATTTAGAAAATGTTGGAAATAAGATACCTCTGAGGCCAAAATTTGCCGTCTTCGAAGAAGCAATCATCTTAGCATCGGGAGGGGCCTAAAAGGCTTGTCCTACCCATTTCATTAAAAAATAGACTGTCACTCACTGAGAGATGGGAATCTAACTGGGTGAACTTGTCTCTTGAACTGAGGTTAAAAACAGTTAAACATGGAAAACTTGAGCCTACTTGTTAAATGACTATGAAGAAAACTATGTAAATTGTAGAGGCTTTTTATAATCCCTTATTTAAACTCCTTTTACGTGGAATAACTGGCAGAAGTAAAGCCATTTTATCAAAACAGTCTCTGCAAGTTATATCAGATAAACCACAGGAATACTGGAAATAATCTGTTCTATCAGGATTGTGTAGTAGGTTGCAGCTCTACTGTCTTGAGCCTCACTGATAATAGGTTGGGGTCTTGCAGGTGGAGATGTACTATTCGCCACCTTCCTCTTTTTTCAATAGAGGAGGTATGTTTCCTGCAGTTCTGGGCAAAATACTTGACATGCGTCCCCACTCTGTGCCACTCCCTGAAGCCCTCGGTCAAGAGATCAGGGCACAGAACCGCTGGGGACAGCCACTTTCCTCAGCAGGTCTGTCCACGTCGTCTGACAAGGGCAGAGAAGCGCTGCCTTCTTTAAAGACGTTTCTAAGCGGTCCGGCTCGGCATGATGCAGAGTAAGTGATGACAAGTCCCCTGCTTCAAAGAGTTCACTGTTTACACGGTGGAGGAATGCCAGCTAAAAAAACGAACGCAAACCCAATACGAAACAGACAAATGCATCTCCGAGTGGGCTGCACCGCAGCCAACAGGCACTGCGAGAATGTCAGGTCAGGTGGAGGGAGCAGGGGGAAGTGGAGGCCTGAGGAGTGATGCCCTCCCAGAGCTCAGGGCAGCTTAGTCCCTGCCAGTGGCTTCCACGAGCAGAAATGGCAGCGCAAGGGCGAAGCTGGTCGGTTAACGAGCTTGAGCTGAGCCGAGTTGGTCACCTGAGCCAGACGCGAATGAGAGAGCAAGGTGCCAGCTGGAGGAGCACCGGACATCCTCCGGCTCAGGGGCAGGGAGGGGCATGGGGCACGCTGCTGCCTTTGGCCTCACGGGAGACCTGCTTCTCGTGCAGCCAGCGAAGGGTGCGAAGACCCCGTCTGAATTCCTTGCTCCTGGGTCTGGAATGAAAACTCACTCTACTGCCTCAGTGAAGATTATGCTCTGAAAGCTTCTGGGAATTATTGGTTCTCTGTTCCCTACAAGAAAACAATGATTTAGAACAATCTCCTGAGAATGCCCGTTCTTTCCACATGTGCTTATTATCCTGCATACTGAACCGTTTTTACTGGGCCTGGCCAATGGCTAGCTCGGTAGGCTATGCGGACAGGCCCAGGGAGGAGAAACCAGCGAGCAGATGAGATATAATTTCTTGAATTAACCATAAATTACTCCATGAAAAGAACCCTTATGTAACACAGAGGCATCCTGACTGGTGTTCTTTGGGCCTTGCAAGTACTTGAATAAAACCACAGAATGGTTAAACAACCAGCGAACCTCAGTTGAAATAAAAGCAGTTTATTTTTAGCTGAGGATCAAACTCCAAATTAAGTGACCCCTCTGTGCCACGCATTTCAGCAGAGAGAGATAAGATATCCATATCTTATTAAAGTCTCCTACTTCATGTTGCTTATGCTATACAATTCTATTTTTCTTTTCAGTTTCACTGACATTCAGTTATTTGGTGTTGGCATATTACTTCTACAAAGGATCGAAATGTATATCTTACTACAATTCTCATGTCTCAAAGTCCGCAGCCAGTGACATTGTACATTTCATTTCGACAAACATTTATCGATCGTCTGCTCTGCACAAGGAGCCGTGGAAAGGAGACAGACTTATAACGCCTTCTCGAGGAGGTTGCAGTCCCATCTTGGGGGCAGATATGAACATAATTCAAGAGACAGTGATTTTTATACTCATTAGAGGTATAAGGCGATGCACTATGTTTAAACTGGAAGGATGGGCGTGCTCATGCTGTATGGCATTTGTGGGTGGCCTGGAAATGTCATACGTAGATTTCAGCCGGAGACAGATATATTCGGAGTTAAGAGAGCTTTTGTAGGATGGACTCGATGAGCACACAAAGACTCATTAGAGGTATAAGGCGATGCACTATGTTTAAACTGGAAGGATGGGCGTGCTCTCATGCTGTGGCATGTGTGGGTGGCCTGGAAATGTCATACGTAGATTTCAGCAGGAGACAGATATATTCGGTGTTAAGAGAGCTTTTGTAGGATGGTCTCGATGAGCTCATCAAGGAAGAAGAGCCGAAGTCAGCGAAGAGTAAGTAAGGAGCCTGGGGTTAGGGCTGCGGATTGGAAATCAGTAGTAACGTTCGGGAGGGGTAGGAAAATGACCTTAGTGGATGTGACTGTGAGGATTGATGAACAGTGTTCTTAGCTTAACCGTGCCTTGTTTGTGTGTTGGCAACATATGTTAGCACTTAACTATGGGAGTGGCGCTGGGCTAAGTGCGGACCAGCAGGGCGGAATATGCTCACTGACAGGGAGGAAAGAGAATATTTGTAAATAGATGAAGTTTGTTCTTTTATCAGATCGGAGATAGTGAGCTAGCATAAATATTTGTCTTCTCACAACAAACCTACTTGAGATATAAACAAATTTTACTGGGCTGATTCTTAAGAGGTCCATGTTTTTGAAAATCTTTCTCTCCCCTTTTGTGTAGAGTTGATTCAATTAGAACCAAATTGCTGTATTCTTCGATAATGAGCCCTGCCTGAATCTGTCTGTAGGACTGAATTTCCAACCAGTGTGCTTTGAGGCGCCTCACACAGGCTGTGGAGGGTTCTGAATGGGCTGTAGGTCAAGGTACTCATCCTCTCGGCCCTTGGACTGGCTGGGCAGGAGCTAGGACAGCCAAAGACCCCGGCTGAGAACCTCAGCCTTCCAGAAGCTTCGAGGTATATTCCAGAGGGCAGAACAAGTATGTGGGCCATGTTGTGAGAAAGGTTAGAGAGCATGTGACAGGGGACGGTCCTGCTCCGTGTTCTCGGTCCCGAGCACAGTGGTCCCACGCTATTCTAAATGAACATTCCTGCCGGTAACAAGATTTCGAGCTGTACCTCCAAGTCACCTATCCATGTCTTACAAGTTACACACATGCTCCACTCTCATTAGATGTCTCAAGTCACGAAGGCTAAAGTTCATCAACAATTACATAAAGCCCCATTTCAAATAACACTCCAGACCTCCTTTTAGTAATTACTATTATCTTCTCTTCATGGTTTCTCTGCAGGAAACTTTTTAAGCCGCTTCTCCATTTTGTGAGAGTTAGTTTGGTTCGAAGTAAGCGATGTCATCCATGTGTCCTCCGGGTTGGGTACATGGAGGCTGTAGGACGTCAGGGTACACGGCAGTGCCGGAAGCGAGCCTGCGTGCGTGATCGTCAGTGCCAGGCCCCCGCTCTGTACAACCCTCATCGTCCCTCAGAAACCGCCAGCAGGGGTGCAGCTATGCGAGGGCATCTGTGTCATGTCCTGATATTGAATACTGCATAACAATTTATTTCTTAAAATCAGAAATGTACTTAAAATATTGTAAATGGACACAAACAAATTTCTAAGATATTCATCTGAACCCCATTTGGGAGACCATTGCCCTGTGTTCTGTAAATATCCATCGCCTCCCTCCTCAGCCTGATGCTAAAAGCTGTTCGTTTTTATGTGCTTCTCTTCAGCCGAGCACAGTACAGATATCATCCCATTTCATCCTCACGGCCACTTTCTGAGGCAGGACTATTAGCTCCATTTTACAAATGACAAAACTAAGGTTCCGAAAGGTTCCCTGACTTGTCCAGGGAGGAACCGGTTGTAAGAAATAGACTTGAAACTTAAGCTGTTTCCGATCTAAATTCCCGCCTGCCTTCTCTTAGGGTCTGGAGTCATTTCCATTCTTGTATCTAAAGAACTTAGTCCTAAAAAATAAGAAAGTTTGAGCTCTCAAGACATTCTTTACCATAATACTGTTGTGGGTGCTACATGTCTGTTTTCTGACCCAAACTGTAGCACCATCATGCCTGGTTTGTATCCAGACCACAGATCTGGTTGCTATGGTGTCCCTCATATTAGGAAAATATTTGTCAGCTCCAGGTGGCTAGAACGCCAGGCAGGCTTACTGACAGTTTGGTGAATACAAACAATGATTCAGGGAGTTCTGGGGTAGTCTGCTGAGTGAAAAACATAGCCTACGGGGGCTTGATGGAGTAGGCTGGGGATTTGCACATTGTCCTTCTGCTGCTAGAAAACTTCTACTTTAGTCAGCTGGGTTATGCAAAGATGAAGTAACATTCCTTCCTGTGGGGGAACATATTGCATTGGAATAGATGAAAATATTCACCCGGTAGAATTAAGTTGCTGCACCCAACGTGGAGGCAGGGTTAGGCATTTTACTTGTGGGTCAGTGATTTAAGTCATCTCCTCAGTCAGAACTTTTTTCTCCTTAAACATGATTACATCCAGATATCCTTCTCTTCCAGTAAGAAGGGAAGAACAAAGGAAAATAAATAAAACACAGTTTATTAGAATCTCATAAAAGTTCTTGCACAAGAAGCGAAGGAGCATGGGAAAATATGAGTTCTTTTGTAAAAACAAGAGTTTTTTTTGCCTTGAAGCCACTACAAGATCACAGTTCACATAACATATCGGTATGTGAGTATGTTTATACAAGAGGGGGCTGTATCACCAGAAAAATGTGAATCACAGTCTCCATGGCAGCAATGGTCATTTCTTAAAATGACTAACACCATATATAATGTCCCCTTTTAAAAGCAATCTATCGTTCATTTCTCATTTTTTTTTTCACTTTCTCCAAAGAAGCCAAAATCTGGAAGTTGAGAATCATCTTCATTTCCATCTTAATTCTACACTCTTGCATTTGTCCTATATTCTGCCCCAAACTAACAAAGCATTATAGCCTTGAGAAGTTTTCTATTAGCAAACATACAAGTTATATCAGGTTTATATTAAAGCAATTTCATTCCATGGTAAATACTTTAAAATGTACATCGAAATATAAATGTACTTTCTAACCTAACACAAATGCTGGTTAACTTAGTTAATGTATTCTTAACCGAAAAAGAATCTATCTTTGCAAGATACATGAGTCAGGGCTTTGTTTTGTTCTGTTTTGTTTTTTAAGATTCGGTCAAAACATTTTTTTTTTTAATTGAAAGTCTCTTTAGTAAACTGGATTTCACAGCAGAATATTTCCAAAGTGAAATATTAACCAGCCTTCCATATTTAAATTAAGATTTACTTACGAAAATTTATTGACCACGCAATTTTAAAGCAATACTTGTTTTTAAAAGTGAAGTGTATTTATGGTTCAAAAGTCATGAGATTTTTATTTATTTATTTGTCCAGTTATTAAGCGTCGGCTGTATTCATTGCCCCATTCCTGTGGCTTTAATGCTCAGTGGAGCCTGTTGAATACAAGTCCAGATTTAGGCAAGAAG
>NW_006438867.1:5373600-5379895 GCF_000325575.1 Pteropus alecto
TCTGTCTTTCTTTTTTTCCCTGTATAAGTGAAAATAAGCTCTAACAATCCTTGAGGTCTCTGGGATAGTTCTGGACTACCGACTAATAGAGAAACCCAACGTGAAAACTTTGATTTAAAGGCACATTTTTGCTTCAGCTAGAGGGTGGGGGGTAGGCATAATCCTATTACACTTAGTTATCAGCGCCATTTGAAATTCTGACTGGCTTGATAATCACCATGGAGCCGCAGAGGCCCTAGCTGGCAGCCGGCTAAATTTAATTAATAGTGAATTAATAGTGCGGATAGCTGGCTAAACCTGCTCATTCGTTTTGGCGATCTTCGGTGTGCTTTTTGTCCCTCGCCCCCCACCTCAGGGTCCTTTGCTGGTTTCCTTGTTTTCTTTTCCGCCCCAGGCCCTGTGCAGCCTCGCATCCTGGGGGGCGCAGAAGGATCTGGGATTGAATCCCGACGCCGTCACTGGCGTGGGCACGCTTTTCTACTGCTCACCTCTGCAATGGTGATAGCAGTGTCCACCTCGGAAAGTCGGGAGCGTGCGGGGTCACCCGCGAGCGGCTCCGCACCGCACCTGTCGGCGCACATGTCCTGTCCCCACGCTCCCCGGTACCGCGCTCACAGTCCCTAACCCCGCCCCTCTCTCGAGGCGTCTAGAGCCTTCTCCGACCAGAACCCTGGCTCTTCTGCTTGGAGCCAGCCACAAGGAGGCGAGACTTTTGGGAAAACACTGCTTGATGATCTGACTCTTCTTTTTATCACTAACATGTCTCATTTTCACCAGTTCAAGCACTGCCATTCAGGCCACCTCTTCCTCCTCCTCCTGCTGTCTGGTACAATGGGAATATATACATTTAATGGCCGATTAAGGTATGAATAGGTAAAAGGGAAAATTATGTGGGTTTTTTTTTTTCTCTCCGTTGGTTGCATTTTATTTATACCTTATATCTGTTAAACAAGAAACTTAACTTCCATGGCTGGAAGTCTTTTTAAAAGAAAGGGTTCATTGGGCCAAAAGAGACCGGGTCCTGGGGTATGCAGTCTAAACCGCCCGCAGCAGGGTTAGGAGGAAAAGGCAGCACAATCTGCTGCCCTGGAGTCCAAGGGCTCTTTTATACATCGAGTTTGGGGAACAAAGATGTAAGATGTGAAAGAATTTACATTGGTTACAGATAAAGGGGGCGGGAGGAGACAAAGGTGGGAGCAGTTCTGTGATAGGTGTGGGGTCCTAAGGAAGAAATACCCATTGCTTCTGAGTGGTTATGGGCAACAGTCCTGAAGGTTTCTGCATCTGCAGGATGTGGTGGCCCATCTAACTAGCAGAAGCCGAGACGTTGATTGATTCAGAGCTCCAACATGCATTCAGGAACGTGGGCAATCGCTTGTCAGCCGGCCCCCACTATTCCCAGGCTAACTGCTCTGTCTCTCTTCCTCTTTCTCCAGCCCGCTGTAATTTAATTGAGATCTCAGAATTGTGGTCTAGTCATACCCTGCCTCCTTTCGAAAGGATTTTGCAGAGCTCTGCTGTGTTTTATCTAGCTATTCCCATTTTGTTATGAATGAAGGCTACACTTGGAGCCGAGCCCTTGGTTTTACTGGTGACATCCCCACTGTGTGACCTTGGCACCTTATTTAACCCCAGAGCCTTACCTTCTTCTTTTATAAGATGGGGATAATAATTCCTTTTTAGAGGTTGTTGTGAGGATTAAATGAGCCATCGTATAAAAGCATAATGCATTCAGCCTCAGTGACAGTAACAACGTAGATACCTTCTAGGAGAATATTTAAATGGCATAAGAGAGAATTTAAAAAAGAATCGAATGCATTTTGTAGGCCATATAAATCTTCCTCATACACTTTCTATCTGGGAGAACATTCTTGGGTATGCATTTAAAAAAATACAATATTCCAGCGGTGATATTTATTTCAAAGAAAACAAGTGCCAATAGTAAGTGCTCAGGGTTATCATTCACCAGTTAAGGAATAACGGAAGCAAAGGTACCAATTTACTGTTTCAGCCTCTGCATAGTGGATTCTCTGTTTAGTAGATGGTCCACTTACAGCACATGTTCGTCTCCAGTCCGACTACAGTATGCCCAAAGCCTTCATGTGCTCTAGAATTTTTTTTCTCCTTTTCAGTAATAACCGTTTCGTTATTGCCAACAACTTCTACCACTCCACTGTGTGCTTGACATAGCGTCCGGTGCTGTGAGAACTGCTTCAAAATGGAGAAACGCCAGTTCACAGATTCCTGTAACTCAATTTCAGAGAAAACAGTCCAAGGCCATGTGCACTGAGAGCCAGACTGCCCAGCCAATTTACAGGCCAAGTGCAGTGTGAGGTCATTTACCCAGACGTTTTAATAACTGCCTCATAATAACAGACTGCCTTAAAAAATGTACTTTTGTTCATCTCGTTCCGCTCAGAGTCTCGTCTGTCTTCTCATCTTTATTATGAGTTGGACTATAAAACAGAGTGATCAGAAATGTTACATTTAAGAATAAAATGCAAAACAGAGAGAGTGATCAGAAATGTTACATTTAAGAATAAAATGGGGGAAAAAAAAAGGAACGAGTTTGGGTTGATGTCTGGGACAGACTCAGCAGCCGAGGTGCTAGTTTCTCGGGATGTTTCACTTGCTGTGTCAGAGACCACAGTATGAAATCAGATAAACCCTTTGGATCCGAGCTCGTCAACAACGCCTTCCCAGCAGCCAAACGCTAGAAGGCCCTGAGCTCTCACAGCATTTACGTGGGTTTTCTCGGATGCGCTTCGCCCAGGTGTGACTGTTGTCTACACATGTGGCCGGAACAGGGGGGTGGACGGTTTCGCTCCGCTGGAGCCTGACGACGTCGTTCCAAAGTGGCATTGGCCTCAGTGGTTTCAGATCTTGTCAGCATAACATTTCATCTTACAAATCGGAAGATTTGGGAGCATTAAAAAACGCTAAAAGAGCTCATTTTATTGGAGAGAGCACTGAGATTGGAGAGGTTCAAGCGTTGGACCGAAGGCTAGCTGCAGAGCCAGCTGGTCACTTTGTCCTGTCATTTCATTTGGCATCTCTTAGCTCTCCTTTGGAACAGCAACCTGTTCTGGAGAAGTCTCTGCCCGCTAAAAAAAAAAAAAAGAGGCTTTCTTTTTTTTTCATCTAATTTCCTATATATATACATTTTATCAAAAAAAAAGTTAAAAGGAAACTTTTATAACATTCTTGGTAACAACAATAAATGGACAGTGACCAAGAAGATATTTTTCTAAAATTTAATTGAAAGCATTCAGAAATAACTTGCTCTCTAATAATCCACAGTGGGCCAATCATCAAAGCTTCCCAAAGGAAAATACACTTTAAAAGTTGAAAATCATGTGTATAGGTTTTTACATGACTTCACTTTAGTAACTGTTTATGCTAGAGCTTATTACAATAAATAAACCTTGTAAATTGTTCGCAAAATTCCAAAGTCTTTTTGGAAACTTGCATTGGAGTAGCACTATTTCTGTCTGTTTGTTGTTTGTTTGTTTGTTTGTTTGTTTTGAAAGCTGACATTTTTTTAAGAGGATGTAATTTGAGCACATTGAGAAATGGGTACAAAGTTTCCACTGCGTTCCCTTTATCTCTGGTCCATCATCATGGTGGTAGCATTAAGAACCACAGGCTTAAAAACATGTGGAGTTTTGCTTTAATGCCTAACTCAGTAAATCCTAAAAATATTTTTTAAATAAATCAGGTTCGGGGCAAAATAAAATTCAAATAGGCATTTATTAGCCACGGTGAACTTTAGCCAAATATTTATTCATAGGTTAATGTGAACCTAATGGGTGATCACAGGATACCTAGTACAGTGAAGAGATTATTTTATCCCAGAAAGGATTGAGAAGCTAAATTTTAAAATAACATGAACCTAAAGTTAGGTTTGGGATCATCATTTTTGCAATAGTACTTAAAAGGATTTAGAGTGGGTTGAAGTTGAAAGTAAAATGAGCCTTATTGAACTCCTGCCAGAAATCCAGAGGACCTGGGACAGGACAAGGGCAGGGAGTGAAGGGTGCACAGAACTGCTCTGCGGACGGGAGGGTAATTGAGCCAAGTAAAAAAAAAAAATTGTCCTTAGAAAGCTGGACTTGAGGGAGGTGTCAGAGTTTCTGATGTGAGTAACAGCCACGAACTGGGCGCTGTCCGTATGGAGAGGGCCGATATGTAGTGGTGAAGGCCAACAGCAGGTTCTCTCCTTGTTGGAGGGAGTTTCGCGTACAGCAGCCAGATAATCAAAGGGAAGTGTCCTGGGACGCTCGGGCTGGACTGCAGCTGTCCAGCGGCCACAGAGGCTGTATCTGCTTAGGTGGTTTGAAAGGATGACAGACTGTTGGAGTCTTTTCCTTCCTTTCTTCCTTCCTCCTTCCCTCCCACCTCCATCCGCTTCCCTTCCTCCCTTCTTTCAATACTTCTTCCTTTCTATTCTAACTGCCTCCCTTGCTTCTTTCTTGTAACTAAATTTGGTTATATCTAGCCATTAAATACTAGCGTGAAAAGATACAGTTACTTCGGAGATTCCAGCCAAATTATAAACGTGCCCGCTATCACCTCTTGCAAAAATATGCTCAAGGAATTTAGAAAATCTTGATCTGTAACTCTTCCTTATGATTATGTGAGCCATAAAGCTACTCATGATGTTACTTTTTAAGCAGTAAAAAGAAAAGCAATGAAATATTTTTAAATGACAAAAGAGAAGCATGAATAAAAGGTGTGGAATCATTGACTTACTCCTGACAGGCACAAAGCATCTGTCCCCAACATTTAGTCGCAGTTTAAAAAGGAAACACCAAACGTCACTTTATAGTCTTAAGCCTGGAAATCAAGTTTAGTCTGAAATACTATGTAAAAGAGATTTGTGGGTTTTGTTATTAAGGCAGAACATCTTACCATTTGTCATGTTCAGGGACTCATAGACTAGTCTGATCAAGGATAAGAAGTTTATTTATGAAGAGAACATGGAGCAGGCAAACCCACCCCTCGGTTAATATTCCCTCGAGTCTGGATAACTCCAAAGTGTTATTTAAATGCGTTGAGTCTCTAAAACTGATGAGAAATGGAATAAACCTGTTCAGTCCACTGAGATCAAGTATATTTTCAAGGTTGGGTGGGGGAGTGGAAATGAATCCTTTTCAAAAAAAAACAAAACTGTTTCACAATCTATCTTAATGTGGTGCATCTTGAAAGTTGGATAGTTTCCATGGAAACAGAAAAGGGACATAAAAGACATGAGTTTTTGAGTAATAAGTTGATGGAAGTGAGTGAGTGTGTGTGTGTGTGTGTGTGTGTGATTTGATGGAAGTGAGTGCGTGTGCGTGTGTGTGTGTGTGTGTGTGTATTAGTAGTAGTAGCAATTTTTCTCAGAATTCTCCGTGTATGTTTTGATTTTTCATGTGCATAATGTTATGACTCATTAAACATTCATTATCCCATGAACACGGGCCATATACTTACGCTTCTCCAGGCATAAGGCGGCCATTGGAGATTCAACATCACATAAGGCAGAGGTGTCTGTCCTCAACGCAGTATAATCTCAACCAACTCAAAGTTTGCTTTGTGCTCCCACTGGGGACAAGACACTCTGCTCTAGAGCCAGGCATACGGATGTTCCTGCACGTCCACTTCCGAGGTCACCCGGGCTCTGGGACGTCCACTGGTGGACAGAGGAGGGGGAGTGGTAGGTCACGTGGCAGATTGCCCAAGTGCCTTTGCGCAGAACCCCTTCACGTGTCCTTCCCAAGGGGGAGACTGCAAATCACAGTCCACCCAGGTGTTTGTAAAATACTAAGCTTGTCTCTATCACAATGTTATTTTTCAATTTGTAATTTAAAAACCTACCATAGTAAAAGAATTATTTTTATTAAAAACTGACTTGGAAGGCTAAGACTCACGTACTACATCCAATTTATTGATGTTAGTGACAGTTTCAGTAAAATAGATGCCCATCCAACCACTGTTTTTAATTGGGTTTCATATGGGCCCAATCAGACTTTTCATAAAGATGAGATTGATTAATTTACTTTTTTACTTCTTTTACCTGCCATTCTTTCTGAGGTCGCAAATAAGCAGGGGAAAGATGAAGAGCAGAATCAGGATCGTGGAGGTCAACCGAGTTTTAAATACTGCACGCCACAGGCCGTCAGTGTGATGGCAGTAATTATCTCCTGAAACTTCAAGAGGTGGCCGTGCTCAGCACCGCACTCCAGTACAGTCGGAGCGGGACACTTCTCTCCCCTCCGCCTGCCTCCCAGGCAGCCCTCGCCCCACCCCCACC
>NW_006438867.1:5380000-5389059 GCF_000325575.1 Pteropus alecto
GAAGGGGAAGTTCAGACACAAGATTAATGGGCAGGAAGTGACTCATGGTTCCCCCAGGGGTCAGGTGAGTGGGTAGCGAGGGAGAGCTGGGAGAGAGAATTCCAGACTGGAAAAGTAGCCCAGATGAGAGGGTGCCCAGGGCCAGAGTTTCCGAAATGACAATGACATCAGCGTTAGTGATACGCCCCCACTTTCCCAGACAAGCATCTCAAAGGCCGGCTGTGAATCGTTTCCCATTTATCTTCACAGTGTGATTGGAAAAAACAAGGCGGTATCAATAGGCGGCCTAAGGAGAATGGTTATAAATCCTTGAAGAAGAGTTTCACAGGTTTCTGGCAGAATTTATTGGTAGTTCAGAGCTCTCTGGGTTTTGCTGATAGAAACCATTATGCCAAAGAAAGTTCATAAACCTAGAATTGGGTAAACCTAAGACGTATGAAATTTTTATTGTTGTTGCTGTTTTGAGATGATTGACTTCAAAGACTCTAAATTTGCTGATATAGTTATTGAGTTACGAAATAAGTAAGGTAATGGAATACGTAATCAAGAATATACTGTTTGGACAGTATATTTGGACATTTGACCGGGAAGAGAGGTGTTAAATTTAAAAGAGATTATGAACCTGGCTTCCTCAGTCCATGCATGACGCTGTGGGGTGCTTTTTGCACCGAGAAGGGAGAACTCTTTAGGAAACACCATCTTTGCTACTTGCAGTCAACTGTGGAATGTTTTAAAACGATATTTATGACTTACAGGGCACGTCAGAAAAGATTTGAAAATTTCGGACAGCAGATTAACCATTGGGATTGTGGTAGAACTCTTGAGCGTTTCTCTACACGTAGAGAGTCCTGTTCACTGCTAAGAGACCCCGTCAATAATGGGAAGAAGCGGAACCTGCTCTTACGGTTCAGTTATATTTAGGGGTTTGATTCATTAGGAAGTATGTGGTGTGCTGCTTTCTGTTCCGAAAGGAATCCTTTCTCCCTGTGACCTTATTTAGAGGCTGTGATGACAACCCATGCTGTTCCTTTTCAGCGTGAGTGAAAATAGTGAGGGAAGGAAGTGTGGGGGCTTGGAATCCCAGCCGATGCCTCACAGGTCGCTGGGGAGCTGTGAGGTTCTTCCCTCTCAGTGGCTGGAAGCACGAGAGAGGACTCGTTGCTCTAAATCCCTTTGAGCTTCTGTGTTGGAACCGTCCTCAGTGTGCTCCGCAGACGTCAACCCAGCCTTTCGGGGTGCTGCATGATATACAAAGACGATGCCTGTGGAGGGAGCCAGGAAAGCAGAGTCAACAGAAAATTCCAGTGCCGGGGTAAGTGCTGGGCCAGAAGTACACCGAGGATGCAGAGGAGAGGCGGGCGAACCTACCTTCCCATGCGGTGAGAGTAAGGTAGCCTGGAGGGATTTCGTGCGGAAGATAGAACTAGAGATGATAAGTTAAAAAAAAAAAAATGGAGAGAGAAAGAAAGAATAGGAATTGGCTAGTCAGATGAAATGGGAGAAAGGCAATCTAGACGTAGGAACACTACCAACAGGGAACAGAGGATGGCGTGGGGGAGGTGGTGGCCGTTTTAGGGAATGGCAGGTTATTCAGTGCCACTGGCATTCAGGGCACACGGGCAGTTGAGACGCAGAAGGACGTGCCGGCGACCTCGGCCGAGCTCAAGCATTCTGAAGCCATCCTCAGAAGTTTGGATTTTGTTGGAACGTGGGGGCCATGAAGGATTTTAAGCAGGGACGTGAGTCAAACTGGAGCTCTGTCTCTGAAGTTAATTTCGTGGGATGTTGGTTGTGTTCCTGAATAAAATGCACAGACTGCCTGCAGAACATAAGCTCTCCCGCTATTTTATGGAAATGTATTTAAGAAGGTCTTTGTTTTCAAGCCTTTACTTTGCTCAGGAGATTCTGCCTCTGTCCTGTGATCTTAAGTTTAGCCAACTGTCAACTGTCAACTGCCTGTGTCTCTCAGTTTGTTGAAGTCTGACCTCTGGGATCAGTATAAAGTCACTGAGGTTTGAATGGAGTCGGAATCTGCCTGAGCCCCACATTTTCTGCTGTGCAGGGAGGCCGCTGTTTAAAAATAACGATAAATCATCTCTCTAAAAGTGACATCTCTCTTGTAAATTCACCTCTGAGCCTCTTCAGCCTGGCAGAACGTCCGGGGAAATAAGAAGCCACAGGATGGTACATCTTGGACCATCAGTTTTCTTGAAATGTGAGAGAAAGCTTTTTGTCCTGAAACAAGTGTGGGCATGTTATATTTTTCCTTTATATAGATGGAAATGTCAATAATAAAACCACCGAGGACATCTGTTTATTTTCTTCTGCCGTTTGAGGGCGTCGGAGGAAAGTCCTGAAAAGTACTCATTTCAGTTCATATAATGGCTCAAATTTTAAGCGCTTGCTTTCAGTCAGTTTCCATAATTCATTCCGTTCAACAAATGTAAAACACAAAGTCAAACCCCAAACCTTGTGCCAGGGGCCAGGATTGTAGCAGTAAAGTAAACGCGCTTGCTTGCTCTGGAGATTCTGTCACATCCTCACAACAGCCCTGCGAGTGTAAGTCACATTATGCACATTTTACAGATGAGAAAACCGGGACTTTGAGCTGTAAGGAGGTTCGCTCAGGGCCCCCTGCAGTAAGCCCGAACTCCGTGCTACCCACCACAGCCTCACTTCCTCTCTGAAAGTTTTAGATCTCGGCTTACTGCCTCCTTTCCCCGATCTGTTCCAGCCTTTGCTTTTTCTATTTAGGGTCTCTATTCCTTTCCCCCAGGTCCGTCTACCTTCCTATCTCCAGAAATGAACAAGGGCCATCGATGGTCACCATCGATCGTCACCAGCTTGTTTTTATGTTCGTTATGAACAGTTAGCCATGACAGCTACAACCATCATCACCTTTGTTTACAAACTTACTGTGCTCAGACTTTAAGTCTACAAGTAAGTGGAAGTCATGGTGACATATAATGGTCACCTAACAACTCAGAATGGCCAGAGTCTGTGGAGTGGCGGAGACCATATAGTTTTAGAAGGGAGCAGGGAAGGCTTCTTGGACGAGGTGCCCAACAAGCTTCACTTTCGAGAAAGGAGAAACTTTAAGGGGAGTAAAGGGAAGGGTCTTCCAGGCAGACCCAACTAAATCCGGCAACGAAAGAAGTCAGCACAGTACATCACACATTTCCCTTCTGCTCCTGAGAACCAAAACAGTCTTAGTTGAGTGTGGCTACGTTTCAAGGGGAAGGACCACTCCGCCGTGTCTCTACTCTAGTGTGGTTACGTTTTGAGGACGGCATTACTCTACTCTAATTGAAAGCATATTCGCCTCCCCAGGGGTGGCATCCTGGACGGACTGGATGGGTGATGCCCTTGCAAGCACCATGGGGCAGCCTCTGTGAGCTGGATTTGCCCTGGGTCATAGCCAGGGGACTCTTGGGTGGCACGGACTGAACCAGGCCTCAGACTTGCTCCTGATGGGACCTATCCCTTTTTACTCATCACCAGAAGTTTCCTCCTTCACCTAGGGTCCTCCAGATTGGAATTGAATCTGGACTAAATCTAACTTCCCAGAACTATTCCGAATCCACCTCTTGAAGGCCTCTCGGCGGCATGAGATTCCATGTCATTGATTTGTTATTAAGACGGTGGCTGGCGTTCAGCCCAAACTCAGCCCCAGCCACAGCAATGGAACAGAAAGCTGAGGAACCCTAGCGAGTGCCCCTCGGCCTCCTACAGTCAAACCAGGGAAGGGGAAGACAGCAGGAAGGTTTTTCAGGGGGCAGAAGGACCTTCGCCAGAGACCTCTGACCAGCAGCAACCCGAGGTCCTTTGCTGGAAACAAGTGTAGGGAGCAGCGGTCCGTTCCAGTTGAGATCAGTGCAGAGCCACGTCGGCGAGAGGCAGGTACCTGGGAGACACTGGAACAGAAGCAGAACTTCTCAGCTCCTCCTCGGTTCAGTGTGCATTGCACACACACTGGGGTCCAAGAGCCCTGCCAGGCTCCAGAGGTACAAAGAGTCGGTCAGGCAGCCTCTGCTCGCGAAGCGCTGGTGGCCTCATGGGGAGACAGATGTGTGACTGGAACATTTCCGTCTTATCTTGTAAGGACCAGAGTGGATGTAGGAAGTCCGCAGAGGAGCAGGCTAACCTGGAGTTCAAGAGCTGATTGATGTCTTAGCTGAATCTTGATGGAAGATGAATGAGCATTAAGTCAGGAGACAAAAAAAAATAAGGTAGGAGGAATGTGATAGTGAAGGAGAGGGGACAGCCCAAGCACACGTGTGGGCTGTGACATAGTACCACGGGACTGGGGCGCTGCAGGCAGTTCAGTGCACTGGACCCAAAGAGGGCCGTGAGCCCCCCGAAGTGGTCAGAGGCCAGCTGAGGGCACTGTCGGCCAAGATAAGGGGCTGGCAATTGATCCTGCAGGTAACCGGGAGGCATGAAGGAGTTTTAAGGAGAATTATCATACTTGCATCTTAGAAAGGTGAGGAAGGCGAGAACTTAAGGCAGGGAGACCTGTTAGGCGTCTCTTGCAACAGCCCTGGGGACATAAGGAGGATCTAAACCAAGGCGGATGGATGGAGGTGGGGAGAATTGGGGTTTGAGAAATGTACTTAGTGAGAAATTCAGGTCTTAGGGTTGTGCTGTGAGAATATGTGGGCTGAAGGGGAGGAGAGGCATTTAGGAAGATCCCCAGCTGTCAGACTTAGAACTATGTTCAACTCATTCATTTACATAATCAGATGCTTCTCATGTGACAGAGTGTCATCTAAGACAGTGTTTTTTCAACGGTTTAGGGCGAGGGGGCGGGGCTCATGAAGTTAGTGGGTGCACCCGCCAATTTTTAACAGAAGAGAACAGAAAATGTTAGGTGGCATTGCATATATATAAAGTGTAATTATTGTTTTGGGGAACTTTGTTTCAGTTTGTGTGCATATGGGTGCGTGTGCATGTGGAAGTGTGTGCACATTCACAACTACGTAAAGTACGTTTTTTCACTAAGGCCTGCGGTCCAAACATTTGAAAGTCCTATGGTATTCTTCCTCTACGGTCGTGTCTGAATATTCCCAAGAATGAATATGTCCCAGTCAGGTTTGAAGATTGCTAAAAGGGACAGTGACTCCTTCATAAGAAACAGGAAAATCTTTTTTCACTGTTCCTCTTCCAGGACTAGATTTTACCGTAATCCGTGCCCTTGGAATTCCCACGGATTCCATGCATGGGAAGAGAAAGGGGATCAGAGTCAGCAGAAATGACCCCTGGCCAGGGCTGGGCCAGTGTCGGGTGCCCAGCCCTTCAGGGGACACAGGCAGAGTCCACAAAGACACTGCTGCCTGGGGACCTGGGCGCTTACCTCCCACAGGCAGAATCACAGCTAGAAGAATAATGTTACCCAGTTTCCATATACGCCAATTTTGCAATCCATATTCCCTTATTTACAACAGCCCTGGGAGTTTGGAGGGACTCAAATATCCCTCCAAAAAATGGTTTAGGTGTTTATTGGCCTATAAATATTTAAGCTATTAATATTTTCCTCTTACTATGGTCATTCAATCTTTCGGTCGACATTCATTTGCTCCGGGCTAAGCACTGGACATGCAAAGCCATCATTTAAGAGGATACAAAGTCCCACGTATTTGTTGACAAGTGCTTGCAGTTTTACTTATGTTTACAGAATGAATGTCCACCTGTATACATTTGCGTGTATGAGGGAGAGACAGACACAGAGACCGAGCTCGTTTATCTCTCCAAGTTCCAAAATCAAAAGTCGATTGTCCGCAGGGAACAGACAGAGCAGAGAAAACATGGGCCCCTTTTAAGCCTAGGAGTTGCATAAAGCTCTCTCCTTCTTGGGCTCATGTATCTCACTGGAAGAATAAGTGAGTCAGAGAATTTGATCAAAACTATGCAGCCTCAGCAAGTAAAGCACCTACGTAAGATTTGCATACAGAGGCCTTGGAGTTCTATTTAAAAACCCCAGCTTACGAGCCCCTCGTTCGTGCCTTAGCCTAAGCAAGACACTTCATCCCAATTTTTTAAAAAATAAATAAACGTGTGCGTGCGTTACTATGTTCTTGTCATTCCTTATTTTGGAGAAAAGAATGTTCAAAGGGGTCTGCTTTCTAAATTTTCCGTTTGACATTAGGTATAATTTGAGCCATCATGAAACATTAATTACAATCATTTTAAGCATAAGAGCAAAATATTTCTTTGCTTTTAAATGTAAATGGTTCAAAGTATTTGAACTGCTTTTCCCGGCTGCCTCCTCACCAAAGCAGATCCCTGAACACACACACACACACACACACACACACACACAACACACACACAACACACACACCTGAGATGTCTTCAGTAAGGGGACAACCTGGCAGGAAGCCAGCCTGGGAGACTCGGGACCTCCCGGTCAGCGACCTCGGGCTCCCCGTTAACCCTCCACTTCTCCCAGTCCTTGCTCCACAGGAAGCCCCTTTCCCTTGCTCACAGTTTATTTGTTTGTTCAGGGATTTTTTTTTTCTCTCTCATAACATGGAACTATAATCTTCTAAAGGCACTTCCCTTAACGAAGACCGCATGTCTGATACGGACTTCGTTCCCAAGGCTCTGATGTGTTTGGTTATGTGTTCGGGTAACTAGTATTACCAAAGGCCCTTGAGATCCCACAGACCGTGGACGCAATTGCTGATGCTTTACTTCTTAACTGGCAGCGCGTTGTAAGTTATCGTGGCGAAACCGTCTTCCCCAACCTGGTGTTCAGGTCCCGAAAGGACCATTCTGCAGAGGCCCTTACTGCCGTTTTCTGCAGCGTCGTATTTCATCGATGACTCTCATCGCATCCTGTCAAACCGCATTGTGTTGTGTGAAGCGTGGCTTCCCGCGATACGACGTTATGTACCAGAAGGAGTATAATGAAGTCTTCCATGGAATGTACAAAACGAATAGCCTGTTCGATTCCTGTCATCAGAAGGATCTGGATGTAGGGGAACCGGTGGCGTTCGGCCCCCTGGCCCTGCCGTGGGCATAGGAGAGGGAGCAGTAGCATCTACTTTAGGAAGGCACCGAGTTCGCAGCCTCAGACCCAGTGTGGGGCGGTGGGCGCAGAAGAGGGACTATTGGGAGATCGAGTTAGTTAACCATCTTCTGGCTCAGATCTCATCTCCCAGCCAAGCTTGTCCTGGTCACCTCATCCCAGACGCCCTCTCTAGCTCTCCTGCCTGGGGGATTTTGTCCTGCTCCAGCAGGCTTTTTTTTGTCTTCTTGCATCATAGTGATGCCGGGATGTGTTTGTCTTCCCCGCTCGGCCGAGGGACCCGTGGGGCAGTGGCTTGTCGCCAGAGCTGTGCATCCTCCACAGTGGTAACGGCAGGCTTCTCGCATCGTGAGCACTCAACAAATGTCTGTTGACTAAATCAGTAAGACAAATGCCTCCTACTTCTGAAGGGCGAATCAAGGGGAGCCGAGCAGAGGGAATCGGAGACCATCAGAACCACTACTTTGTATTATGGGGAGTAAAAGCGAGCCCCACCCTCCACTGCAGCCATCTTGGCAAACACTATGCCCCAGGTACTTGGTTAATCACTTTATTCATCTCCGCCTTACTAGGATGCTCTGAGCGAGGCCCTGCTGTTCACTCACATTCATGGATAAGGAAACTAAGGCACCCTGAAGTTAACCTGTCCAAGGTAACAACAGATGGAGCCAGGATTTGCACTCAGCCCTGGCTTCTCCCACTCTTCATTACCTCTCTTCCAGTTAGCCGGCTTATGCCCACGCATAAAGGAACATCTTCCAAACAAGATGGCAGGCTCTTTTTAAACAGTGAACTCATAAAGTTAAGTATCGGTATTCGACAAGAGAAGAAACTCGATTTTTATCTAAGAGCAAAACTAAATTAGAATGAATCATCATTTTAAACTCCCCCTTTAAAGCCATAACATCAACCCCGCATAAAAATAACACTTTGTTTTGTTCTAAAGAGATGCATTCTTGGTGAATCTGCAAGTTTTAGAAATTTGGGTCCCATTTTGCTTTTGATTATTTAAAGGATTTGAGGAGTCATGTACACTCCAAATATGCATCTAGTCATTAAAACAAGATGGGGGAATTTCTTTATTTGGTCTAGTTTATTTGTTTTGTTTTGTTTTTTAAGAGTAACCTTGAAACTTCAGCAACACCCTTGAGAAAATACCAGTTTATTCCATAAAGTTTTGAGAGGCATCTTCGGAATTATCTGAAAACATGTGCGGGAGGTCAAAACAAGTGGAACAGCTGCTACATGAAATCTCCACTTTCCAAACGCCAAGAAGGAGGAGGTGGGAAACAAGGTCTGGGAGCTAACCTTCACTTTGAACTTCCTGACTTGTGTTAGTTTAAGACATCCCTGTAGCATCGTTTGAAACATAGTTCTGGTGTGTGAATAAACTCGCGCTTGGAATTTCCTTTTTGAAGTCTGCTGAGAATATAAATTAAAACCATATGAGATGTGTCTTAATCCAGAATGTAAAATAACGTGAGAAATGTCAACCCAGCAATCCTCCCTGAAATACATTCGCCAGGATGCACGTTCTAGCGAAATTCTTTATTTGGAGTGAAAGCCTCCAGAGAACAGGATTTATTATTTTTAGCCCATGATTATAAAAGCCCGAATTGATAAAAGAGGATGCTTTTTAAAGTAATGGCAGTAGGAGTGTTACTCAGCCATGTGGAACGTTTGAGAAGGACACCTGTTGGCATGGAGAGAGGTTCGAAATGCGTTGTCAGGTGAAAGAGCAGATTACAATTTTATTTCAAGATTATATAAAACGGATAGCATACTTAATCTAGATACACATACACATCTTCATAAAAAAAAAGAGAAACTATATGCCAACAAAACGTTATCAATCACTAGGTGGTAGAATTATAGCAAATTTTCCTCTCTCTCATTCTCTCTCTCTTCCCCTTCCTCCCTCCCTCCCTCCCTCCTTCCCTCCCCCACTCTTTCTTTCTTTCTTTCTTTCTTTCTTTCTTTCTTTCTTTCTTTCTTTCTTTCTTTCTTTCTTTCTTTCTTTCTTTCTTTC
>NW_006438867.1:5389267-5407685 GCF_000325575.1 Pteropus alecto
TCTCTCTCTCTCTCTCTCTCTCCTTTTAACAGAAAATTGAAATTATTTTTATTAGGTTTTCAAAGAAATAAACATGCAGAATCTCTTTACTTGAGCCAGCTCATCTTTACTTGGGCCTTCTCGTCTACCTGCTGCCTGCCTTGAACGCAGCAAAAGCGCAATGCGTTCTCTTGTTTGGCCTTTCCCGGGGTTGGCTCTTACAGGTGTGCTGGCCTGTGAGGTGCACAGAGGTCAGTGTTATCGGGTAACTAGTATTACCAAAGGCCTTCAATGATTTGCTGGTGCTTTAGTGATTAAAGGACCCTCGGTAACACTTTTAAGCTGCTAAGTTGGTTTGTGTTCTTTTGTTTTACTAATATTCTTCAGCCTTGGTTTGTGTGCCTCTGTGTGGGTGTTTCAAATCTTAGGTTTAGATTTCAGTTAAGAGGGAATCCTGCCACTTTCATCTCTTATTCAAGTCTATTCTTAGGGAAAATAATTCTTTTATACCTGAATTCAGTAAGAATTTGGGCAGCATGTTAGTCAAGATCTTCATATAAACTACATTAATAAAAACTGGTATATGCCCAAAGCTAGTCAAATAATTAAATTATACTAATGTTGTATGAGATGGAGTGGCTTGAACCTCCACTGAGAAGCAGCTGTGTTTCCATGACACATACTTCTGCCATTTCATCTGTATTTTTACATGTAAAATGTAAAGAGGTCCATCTTTTTAAATTTTTGATAATAATTATTAAGGTTCAAAGAATTCTTTAAAATTAGAAGTTATCTACTATATAAGTTGAACTAGTCAGAGATTTTTAAATGTGTTTTAAACTTTTAAAACTTTTTTAATAGTTTATGTAACTTTCTTAACCTGTCGGATTGCATTTGGGGTGAATTTATGGGACGCTTCAATTGCTTTTACTATCAGTGTGCCATGTGGTTAGATCATAGCATCACTCAAGTCACTAACATATCACTGTGTCTGATGGAAAAGGGTGTTCTCACATGCCAGTTAAGCTTCACATCTCTTCAGCTTCTCCCCTTCCCCCAAATCAGGTAAAGCTGTTTCAACTACTTGAACTCATTTTAAGTTGTTTCTAAAAGGGATATATATATAATGTCGCTGTCTATTAATGGATTTCAAAATCGAAGTCTCAATATTTAGAGAGCAAACCTCTAAGCTCAGCAGTCTTTGGCCTTGAAAAATGTGGAGGAAAATGAATCGATAACTGAAAACCTAATACAAATTTAGTTTTTTGAATCTGGTTCTTATTTTCCGGGGTGAGTGATGTGTATTTAGAAAATCATTCACAGAAGCAGTGCCATGGCAGACAAGTTGAAAGCGTTCCAGAAAACTGGCAAAGACACATTGAAAAATTCCCAGTATATATTCTATCCCAGTAAGTAATTAAAAATAAAACATATGGACATCCACCCATACATACACTATTAAGTTCTTATATATAGTCAGATAATAAAATGACACTTGCGTTTTACTCATCTCGTACTGAGATTGAATTGAGCGAACACTAGTTCTGATTGGTCCAGAGATTACAGTTGCTGAGGGGTTAAATGCACAAAGCCTTGAGCTGAGAGTCAGAAGCTCTGGTGATGCTGGATCTTGCTATGCCAGTCCTACGAGGAGTCAAAGACCGGAAGGGGGTCTGCAGGCTCCTTGGAGTGATTTTATGCGGACGGATTCTGTGCTTCTTTCGATGCTGCTTGGTACATTTTTTCCTGATATCATGAAAGCTTCTAGTGTAATTGCTATAAAAGAGTTAGGGGAAGTAACTAAAATAGCAGATAAGCCTTTATAAGTATAGACATTCAGATATGGCTGGAAGTAGATATCGAAGGGGTTTGATTCCCTAAAAAATGCATCATTTTGATATTTAAAAAAATGGATATCTTAAAACAATATGGGTCAGAAGAGTGTCTGTCCAGAGCCACGAAAGCTGATTTTCTAGTGGTGGGACTTGTTTAAAGCAATTGCTCTTCCCGGCTTTGGCATGACAGACAGTGACTAAGCAAGGACCTTTCTGATCCTGGCAGTTTGGCCGACCTTGTGGAAGCCAGAGCTTCTGCTGAGAAACTGTCATCACGTCAGCTATCATGAACTCTTTCTCCCCACCTTTTCGAGAGAGGCCGAGTTAGAGAGACACCATTCCGGGATCTCACCCTCTTGTCCCAAGAAAGGTTGCTCAACACTCTTGCCCTGGTGGGTCAACGTGGAGTCACTTTGGCCAAAGCCTGCAAATGATGACCTACTTTCTGATTGTCTGAATCAGCTCTCTGTTCCCCGACCTTGCATTTCAGTTGCTTAACTGATCCATCCCGGAGGCTCTCTTGGGATTTAGTGGTTGGCAGTGGCTCCACAACTTTAAAAAACTGGGGATGTCCATGTGACTGTGTGTGCCTACAGCCTCCCTGAGAAAGACCACAAGCACTTAGAGGGACAATCTGCACCAAATGACAGAGAAGAGTAAAGAGCTACTCTGCCTCATGGAAAACTCGGATCAAAACAATCTGGTCAGAAACTATTCGGCTGGTAGAGCATGCATTTTCTGCTTTCTTTTTCTCTGAGATTGATTTCCGAGGGCGTGTTGCACATAAATATGTGTGTATATGTATATACACACATACATACCTATATATATGTATATACATATACATATGTATACGTATGTATCATAAGGAATAACAGCATGAATGATAGTATTTATATTACTGAAGACTTTTCTTGTTTAGTATCAACTGAACATTTGACTTTCTATGACGTACACAGAAAAGGTGTTTGTGAATGCGCGTGCGCACACACACATATGGGTGCATGGGAGAGATGAGTATGAAAGGTTGTTGACATTCTTAAAATTCATGTAGGCCATGCGCTGTAGGCAGGGAAACAGAATTAGAAGCAGAAATGATTACTGAGGGTGGTCGTGTTCGTTTCTGTGACAGCCTAATGGGCATTCAGCAATGGTTTCAAGTTGAAATTAAGGTCCATGGTGTCTCTGTGTACTTCATCTATAGAACAAATGGCTGTGTTAAATTAGCTTATGCCAGGTTATGCCACTGTAACAAATAGTCCCCCAAGTCATAGTGGCATAAAACAACCGAGCTCATTTCTTGCTCACATTCCATGTCAGCGGCTGGTCTTCTGTGGCTCTGTTCCCTGTGTCCTTATTCTGGCACCTACGGTGAAGGAACAGCCTCTGAGACGTGGTAGCCTCATGGTAAAGCAGAAAGAGCAGGAAAACTGGCAGAAATGGGTGACGGCTCTTGCAGAGTTTTGCTTGAAACCAACTTGCGTTATTTCTGCTCACATTCTATTGGCCGGAGTGGGTGACATGGCCAAGCTGGACCCACATCAATGGGATGCAAAGACTATGCCTCCCGGCTGGAGAACTGAAAGTTACATGGAAGGGTAGGGAACCACTGGGAATGTACAAGGAAAAAAATGTGTGTGTGTCTATGTTTTTATTAAAAATTTACTAATTAAAGAAATTAATAAATAACACATTAAATATATATGTGTTTATATGTGTTACATATTATAACATATGGAAGCACTTTTTTGTATAATATAAAAATAATTTTATATAAATATTAAATTTTTTATATAGATCATTTTTAGCATAATTGAGAAAACATCTTTATTTTTATATAAATCACTCTCTGTCATCTTTATATATGATTTTCCCAAGCTCGCTGTAAAGAATGCTTTAAAACAACCCTTGAGAGACTAGGAATAGACCTACTCCTTAGGTGTAGAATTTGCTTGATCCTTTTACAATAATAGAAATAATTTTTAAGTGACTGGATTTGCTATGAATCCACCTTGCAGATGATATTACAGGTCCTGGGGAATAAGACTGACCTTAAGAATTGGTGATAGAATAATATGTCTCAGCATGTCTGCGATTCTTGCTTTCCAGAAAGAAGTACACATCAACACAGCCATGAATCTCTATTTTAACTGAGTACAATTCAGTGTCACAGGGACATAGACACCTCCCGGATTTCTTTCTTCTAGTTATTTATCAGCTGACAGGAAGCTATTTTGCTACACAAGCAAGGAAAAACTTGCCCTAGGTTATGAGTAGCTAAAATGAGTGTTTATTTATTTTCCACTTATTTGAATATTCAGGGGTTAATAATTTTAAATCTACTCTAAATCACCTGTATTTTAACTCCTATTAGTAACTTAGAATGTCACGGAAGAAAAATGTTGTGCGCACTAGAAAAAAAATTCTACTTGTTATACATTTAAGACTTCGACCTTTTTACATCGCAATAAACTTATTATGTAAATCACAGAGCGCAAAAAGATGGAGCCTGGTGCTGTGACATGGGACCTAAATCAAAGTCTGTTAGTTACAAAACTTGCTGTTCCATCCTATGCCTATGATCAAGGTTACAGAGCCATCCCCGGGAGAAGGATCGTGGTGTGGCATGCGGGTCTACGTGACGTTAATGGTTGCAGGATGGACGGCTTGCATTGATTTGAACCAAACTGGCCTTGCTTTTGGCCACATAAAAACACCTTCACACACAGGGGCTTCGCTGGAGAATTTCCATCCGAAGACCAAGGAGTCATTGTCTTAAGTAGTACGTTAATAATGAAGCTAACTCTGCCGTGTAAATCATCCTAAGCCAACGGCTGTGAGCCTGTTGAAATGTTAATACCTGTGATATACTTTAATTGTGATAATTGCATCCACTGCAGACATCTTGTGGTGGATGAGTCATCCAAAAACATTTCAGAACCAGGGTACCCACTGTGTTAGCCAGTTTAAGTGAATAAACAAAACACTGTTCTTAAGCTCGCTCATGTAATCACCTGGAGATCCATGAGATCTTTTCTTCTCTACTTTTCTTGAGTACTTCTAACGAGCATTGAAGGAAGACCTACTTAAATTGGAGCCAGTTTGTCCACTGAAATTCCGAGAGATTTGTAAGGACAACACATACACAATAATTTCATAAACTTTCCGCAGTAGGCCAGGTTTCTCCTAGCCAACTAGTTTTCTGATAAAAATAAAATTTAATTTGGCCCTAATTTGAATTTTTGGTCATTTAGAAAGAATAGTATTCCTTCGGGTTAGCTATGGAAAAAGTAATTGCTATGCCGAGGATAATGTAAACCCAAATGGACTTGAAATGCTTAGCTAGGGGAACATGCTGTTCCTAGGTGCTCTAAAAACACCAGTTTAAAAATTCAGTGAGACCGTAACATGAGAGCAAGCCTGCGGACCTGGGCAGCGAATTAGCTGCGCTCAGTGTAACTCCTTATGTGACTGAGGCCCTCGGTACACCCAACTGTCCCCAAACATCACTAAATGGTGTGTTTCTTTAAAGAAACAGCCTGTGAATCTCATTTAAGTCACACAGACTTCCAGCCTTCCCCGTCATCCGTCTGCACTGGTGTGGTCCTACTGAACCGTACACTATTCAAAAGTCAAGGATTTAAAAAATACGCATCATTTTCAAAACGAAGTAAATGTCCTATTTTGCCAACAATATCATTATATGGGGAAATAGTCACAATGTATTATTATGTGAAGAAGGCGTCAACCAAAGATGTTACCGTATTACCATTCTGAGAAATAAAATATGTGTGTTATTTCTTATGTGTTAGTAACGAGACAAGAATCGACTTTCTTCCTTCATCATGCCTTTATGTATTTCTTGTACATTCTCACCCCTGAGCATGTATAATTGAGAAACATGATAATACCTTTCAAACCTGTGTCACGGGTCGTGGTCAGTCTCCACAGCGACCTTCTCTCATGCCCATTGATGTGCGCCTGCCTGGGCAGCCAGTGAGACAGCCGCCCTCCACCATGTCTGTCTCTGGACAGAGGTCACATTATGTCCTAAACGTGTACAAAAGGCAAAACAAGTGACTTTCTCTCCAGAAGAATCACAACTGTATGGCAGGAGAATATGCCTAGCGCCAAACCATCCTCTGGGTTTGTGGAGTGAAAGAGTTTGCTTGGTTTTCGTGCAGATCAAGCTACCAATTGAAAAAACTGGATATCCACCTTCGCAACCAGTCGATTTCAGCCCCCAAACAACTGTTGACTTGAGATAGCAAAGGTCTTTGGTCCCCTTAGACCAAGGGGTGTGGAGCGCCCTGAAGGAGCACATCATCCCTGGCTGAGTGGTGGTGGTGATAGGGCTGAGGAGTGTGGCTGGGATAGTGAGGGGTGTCGGCCCCACCTAAACCACATAGAGAGGTTCTCTTATCTGACATGGGAGGAAGGACGTTGGGCGAGCAAAAAAAAAGGTACCATCCAGAATAAAACAGAAACGATTTTTGCATATAATGATTAAAAAACATTTTATTGAAATCCTATCATGATACCAAGCGAAATAGGTTGAGTTTTCTCCAATGTCATACGGTGATGTCCGCAGTGGAGGTTGGGGGCTGACCCGTTCTAGGACAGTCCTTGGTTCCAACCCGCACTTCGGCGTCTGCAGGAGGCTTGCAGCAAGTTGATGCTTTTCTTTGTAGCCCCGGGGCTGCTACAAGGGCAGGTATGGGTTGCAAATGCAGAGCAAATAAAACTGTCAGAATGTGATTTTAATGACCCTTAAAGCTTTCACATACTATTATGCTGGCTAGCATGAGCACAGTAAAAAGGAGGTTGTCATCCCCTCCTCCAATGTCATTTAAATCGTATTAGGTACATCTTTGTGAAATGTCGATGCTAGCAATAATGATTCCTTTTTAATTCTCTAATCATTTTGGCCACTGCAAGAGTTATGTACCCTGGGGAACATGCTAGCATTTGGCCCGTAGGTTTTAGTAGACGCTGTGTGAAATCAGCAGAATTGGAAGGCTGCTTTTTTTCTTTTTCCTCGAATTCAACTTGATGGGCAGAGTCAAATTTGATAGTGGTTAATTATGCCAGATTATTGTGTTCGTTTGCTTTGTCACTAGGTGGTAAACGAGAGTTCGTTTTGCCCTTAGATTGAGATATCGAGGTGTTGGATATCTCCCAGCTGGAGCAGGGGGGATGCGTTTAAGAAACATTTCATAAATAGACTAGCGCGTCGGGTGTGGGGAGTGATGGCGAGAAGCCAAGGCCATGGCTGAGGTGTGGCTTCTTCTCATTTATTATTTACTCATTGCAGTTTTTGTTGTCATCTGACTCTGAGATTGAACGGTGAAATGCCTACCCGTTAAAAATATTAGCTTGTTGGAGGGTTTGATTTAGCTAAGTTCTGGTTAAGATTTGATTATTCACGTTTATGTATAGGTAGGATATCAGTTCATTATTGACGTTGCTCTTATAAAAAAAAAATTAAATGAAGTGCTTTAAATGAAATCGCTCAGGCTCGCCTGAGCCCTATTCCACTGCCCAGGCCCAGTCTTCAGTTCTCAAAAAGAGTTTTCCAGTAAGGACTCCTTCTTTCCCACCTCCCCCCACCAGCTCACTGTCCTTCTGACTCCAGCGTCCCCACCCCTCCCCCAGGCTGGTAGAGTCCACACCTCCTCATAAGCTCACTTCCCACTCTCCTTTGAGCTTTCTGTGTTATAAAGACCCTGCCTTTCAGGTCTCCACCATTTATTCTTTATGATCTGTCTCTCTGGGACTCTCCTGCTTAATGCGACAGTTCCATAGTGGCAAAAGCCATAACGTAATAGAAAAGGACATACCGTTCATGTAGTTCCCACAGAAAATTCAGACTCCTGTCCTTCTCAAAGACCTGCTAACTCAAAATTAAGTAGAGCACCTCTAGAAATGAGATATTTCCTCGTTACTGACCACTGTGTGATATCAAACTAGAAAGCAAATCTGAAGCTTGAAAGTTTAGAAGGCAGCAGCCTATCTGTGACTCAGTAGAAACTCACACATTTTCTACGTGTTACAGTCAGAATGTGCATTTCCTACTTCCCCGGAAATACATGTGTGATTTTCAAAGCAAAAGCCTTCACATAAGGACTCTCAAATGAGTACTAAACAGGACTTTTGAGCTATATGGTAATTGCCCTTCGTATTTTCCAAAGGGAAATCCCGAGTTGGCCAGTTTAGTACAACTCAGATGAAGTCCTTGAACTGCGCTGGGGGTGCCAGAGACACCCCTCCTGGTAGATACTGTCCGAAGCTTTCATTTCTAGCTTGGCACCCGGGAATAATTTCTGAATAATGCATACATGGCAGGCATGAGTACATATTAGGTCTGTGCTGGTAGCAATTATGTCAGAGATAAAGCTCCAGATTTAGAAATTGTCACTGGAATGAGAGTGGATTAGGGGATGCCAAAAGCAGCGGGCACTCTGGGACAGAAGCCACCACAGGCTCTGTTTCCCTGAATTTAAAAATCAATCTCTGTCCACGTCCGACCAGATCAGTGGGATGGGAATGTGGGTTTTTGCTCTTCCCTTTGGGGCCTGTGCAAGATCTGGCCTTTGGTCTGTTTTCCTAACACATGCCAGAGAATTGTCACATTAAACATTGTGCTAAACAGACATCGAACTTTCAACATAGATGTACGGGCTCAGACCCACAGCTGATGTTCGCGTAGGTCGCTTTATGCAGTGGTACCCAAAACTGCCCATAGTCTCCGGCTTTGGCTGTGGGGAGAAACAAATGTCAGCGTATATGGCAACGCAGTGGCTGGACCAGGCTCCACCCCAACAGCAGAGGAAGGAGCCCGTTGTAATAGGCTGTGCAATTTCTTTTGGAGAAACTGGACTTTTGACAGATGAACTTTTCCCTTCCATTGGTATTTATCTAACAGAGTTGTGGCTGGGAAGTGGTCCAGGTTTCACAAGGTCAAAAAGTGACCTGGTTCACATCCCGTAGACTCCTCTCATCCCCCGCCACGGCTTTTCCATCCAGGCAGGTGGTCTCGTGTGCTGTGGGGACGTCCACACCAAAAATGGTTCACCCAGAGGACATATCGACCTCTTTCGTTCGGCCCTCAGAGGTTCTAGCAGCGCCATCGAACTCACAATTCAGTTCCGGATAAGGGCCCTTGCTTTTCCAGGCTGTACTCTGCAGCTTGAAGTCATTCTAATCTGCTTGATGAATGAACATCTTGTCAGAAGGCATTGGGAATTAAAGCCATTAGTAAGATGAAAGCAATCGTAATACGTTGGATTTTTATAATAGCTTTCTTCGTGAGAAAATAGATTTACATAGACTCCCCAGTTGCGGTCTTTCTTTCATGATCCCAAGGGTAAAAGAATAAAGGAATGTTAATAAATATTTTTAGCCTTATCTTTGAAAAGAAAATTTTTTTAAACGATTATCAGGAACTATTTCCTGCTTCTCCCTCGTCCCCTGGTTCCCTGGTATATAAATAAAGATGTTTTTTCCCTGCCTAAAACTCAGCCTTTGTGTTCTTTAATCTTCGGTTTTGTTATTATCCAAATACCTATGGGCCGACATTGAAGATAATCTTAGCAGACATATAACAGGTACTTTCCTGATACCTGCTCATTTTACGCCATTTCTGGGGAGGCTATTTCTACAGACCTATCTGAGAACAATTTCACTTTGTAGCGACTTGCACAGCGCTCGCCAGTTGCTCCTTGGATGAGAAGGTAGAGTACTGGCGTGTGGCCTTCGGACTCATGACTTTCTCCTTCTTATATTTTTCAGAAATCGAGGCAAAGGAGGCGTGCGACTGGCTCCGAGCAGCTGGGTTCCCGCAGTACGCTCAGTTATACGAGGGTAGGTCGGCCTTCCTCTCGTTCTTTTTTTTTTTTTATTAAGTTTATTGGGGTAACATTGGTTATATAATTTTCAGGTGTACATTACCATTTGACATCTGTACATTCTATTGTGTGTTTACCACCCAAAGTCCAGTTTCCTTCAGCTACCATATATTTGATCCCCTTTACCCACATCACCCTCCCCCTAAACCCTTATATATGACCTCCTTTATTCTATCTACCTCCCTCCTCCTCCCCTACTCCACTAGTAACCACTAGTCTATAGTCCTCTGGTAACCACTAGTGTATATTCTATGTCCATGAGTCTCTGTTTGTTCTGCTCATTTGTTGCTTTTAGGTTTATATCACACAGATAAGTGACAACATGTGATTTTCAACTTTTTCTGTCTGGCTTATTTTGCTTAGCATGATTATCTCGAGGTCCATCCATGTTGTCACAAATGGTAGTATTTCATTTTCCCTCGGCTTTGCATCGACCAGCGCTCATGCTGATGCCAGTCTGGGAATGCGCGTTGCTTCCCAAGCTTGCTTCGCTTTCCGGGCCTCGCCTTCTGCTTCTCGTGTCTCTGCCGCCGGTCCCTACTCCATCATTTCCTTCAGTCTTCTGCCATCGGCAGCTTCTCCGCACTTCCTTCTTTAACTTTTTTCCTTGTTTTATTCTTCACGACTCTCAGTTTTCTTGAAAGTATGATAAATTCGTTGTTGATTGATTTCCCCAAAATCAGAAAGCTAATTATCTTGAGATCTTTCTTCAGTTCTGTTCCTATGAAAATTTTGAGATATAATACGGATCAGATGTTATTTGGGGGGATGCAAATAAGGTGCTTTTCTTGCCCGTATCGTAGTTTCTTTTATCGACGGGTCATAAACTTAACTCACCTACATCTTACTTATACCTTAAGTTATAACCAAGGCTCCTAACATCTTCTCGGATAGTATGTACGTAAATTAGTCAGAATCCCAACAATAAGCAGATGGCAACGACATTTATGTAGGATGGACAGAATCAGCAAAATTAACTCGTATTCACTGGTTAATCTCATTCACTCAGAGGCTCTGTTTTATAGTTTAAAACAAAATAAAACGAAACAAAACACTTATTCTACTTCTCTCACTGAAATTCTGTGAAGATAAAGAAAAGCTTATTTCTGAATGGGCTTCAAAGTCTAGAAACTCTGATAGAAGTTTTCATTTTAGAAAAGGAGGGATTCTTAGAGTTTTGATCTAAGCATCCCTCCCCCACTGCTTCCCTCCCCCCCACCAATTTACTGAAAGAGAGGCCCAAAAGAGTTAAGTGACTTGTCCGAGGTTAAAAGTTAGAAGACTCAAAATTAAAATCACAATCCCTTGAGCCTTAATGCAGTATATTATCTACTGTAACGTGCACTCTCTTTATAAACTCAAAATACTAGGCGATTTAAATGTGAAGTGTCCGTAAATGGATACGAAGTAAAGACAACCTCATTAAAAAAAGGTGCCTGCCAGATTGTGTTTAAGCCATATTCATTGAATAAATGTAATGAGGATAAGAGCAAATATTGCATAGAGCTGACAATGTGCCGGGTACTGTTCAAACCACTTCATGTAACTGTTCATTTAATATTCGCAACACTATACGGTGATAATTATAATGATCACCCACTGTGGAAAAAAGTCATGAGAGTGAAATTTTTTCTTCTCTTTGGATAGAATCAGCTAGTCGAGTATTTTGCTTATACTCTAAAGTGATTCAGGATTTTGCTACAAAAGGAAAAAAACATTTGAGGCCATTGAGCTTCGAGTATTTTTAGAAATTTCCTCTCTGAAGGAAAAAAATACTCCGCCAAACTGAATATTTCATGAACTGGTCAGGAGAGAATCAGAGACCTATATGCCTTGGGAAGGCTGTGAAATCTCCGGTCCATACAGGCAAATGCCTCGATAATGATGGGCTATGACAATGCAGGCACTTAGTACTCAACCTTATCCAGGATTGAGCACTTGGTTATCCTCATAGTTCACATTTCTTTTCTGTCTTAAAAGAACTTATTGTGATAAAAAGAAGACTGCCTGCCATCTTAACCGTTACAACACACTCCCTATCAGTGGGGAGTAACTGCTGTTGAGATCAGTCACGTGTACAGAAACGCGGTGGCCTAAAGACGTGGGTGTCCATTCAGATAAAACAAGGCACACAAATCCCTTGTCTCTGTTCATCTCTCTTTCAGATTCACAATTTCCCATCAACATTTTGGCAGTCAAGAACGATCATGATTTTCTCGAAAGGGACCTTGTAGAACCTCTTTACAGGTAAATTATATGAAGCTTTTCTGTTTTTTTTGTTTTGTTTTGTTTTTTTCAATCGCTCACTCTCTAATAGGCATCATGATATTGAGGGGTGAGTTTAACAATTCAGTAAATATTTATTGAGTGTCTACTATGTGCCAGGCATGGGTCCAGGATCTAGTATACTACAATGAGCATGATCGGTCCCTTGTTTCATGGAGCTTAAATCTTAGTCTGAGGCTTCAGAAAATAGATTGAGAAAAAAAAAAGAGAGTGAGAGAAAAAGAGAGGGAAAAGGAGAGGTTATCTCAGAGAGTGTTTAATGCTATGAAAACAGGGTGAGGATAGAGACAGTGACCAGGGCTGTGGGTAGGTTACTAGGAGTAGGCAGGACAAGTGGTCAGGGAAGGCCCTGAAAATCTCCACAAGCATGTCAGACTTGGCTGCATTTTTTGCAAAGTTAAGGGATTATATTGGAAAACTGGAATATGTAAGCTCAAGTAATTATATTGGAATATTTAAGCCTTCACTATGTGGTGGATACTATCCGAAGACCAAGATGCATATATGAATAATCCCCTCCCCTCAAAGAATTTATGCGCTGGTTGGAAAAATCTAGTTGAAGATATAAAGCTTGAAACCATGAAAAAATAAGTAACTATTATAATTTGAGTAATAATTTTAAAAACGCCATTATGATCAATATCCCTGAATGAGTAAATGCTGCCTGGGAGGTTGTATGCATCTGAAGGAATTTGAAGTTTCCTATCAGAAGCCCTGGTGAGAGGTCAGGGCTGGAGACAATATTATTTATGGGAGGTGAGTCATTTCTCCAAGGCCACACAGCTAGTTAGGGCTGAACTGACTTTAATATGCAGTACTTGGAACTTGTTCTCTCTATTACATTCTGCATTCGACATAGAAAAGATGAGAGTTTAATAGAAAAGTAATGATGAGCAAAACTTTGTCAAGATAGGAGAGATGAATGTATGTTAGGGTAGCGTGTAAATAGTCCGAGGTTCGAGGACTCTTCAACATGTATATTTTCGCATTCATAAGCTGGTCACTCCATGGTTCCTATATGAAAATAGGTCAGCATTAAGAAATGATCTCTGAATTTTCAAGGCCAACGGTGCTGTGGTTTGCTTACGTGGTTGGAAGAGCCAAGAACTCTTCAAATCACAAACGAAAGGAACAGACTATTTGGACTAGAAAACAAACAAGCACGAAATGCCACTTGTGAGCATTTATGAGAGGAAGGCATGGTTTGGTTGTGATTCTTTAAAGGTAAGGTGTTAGAAAAGCCGTGTTTTTCCTTTATGACGTGTGAGGCACACCCGGGCAGGAGCAGCACCCTCCCGGTCAGCGTTTTTCCAACTCAGAGCTATTCAAGCAGCTCCACATCCTGAGTTTTCTGTCTTAGTTTTAACTGAGAGTATTTTTACTAGTCGATTTTTTTTCAGTAGACAATTTATATATTTTAATTGCATTATATGACCCTTTTCCTCATTGAATTTTTAAAATTTATGTTTTCTTTAAATCAGCTTAGCCTTTTGAGTCTGGCTTCTTTCACTTGGTATAATGCACATAAGATTCATTCACGCTCTTGTGTGTAACGATCGATATCGTTGTGGAGTAGTATCGTGTGGTATGTATACACTACAGTTTATCTCTCCATTCACCAGTTGAAGGACATTTGAGTTGCAGCCAGTTTGGGTGGTTTTAAGACTACTATAAACGTTCATATACAAGTTTTTATGCAAGCGTAAATTCTTTGGGTAAAATCCTAGGATTGGGATTGTGAGGTCTATACGATATGTATATCTTGCATTTATAAAAAAAATCACAAACTTTTCCAAAGTAACCGTACTGTTTTGCATTTCCACCGACAATGTATGAGAGTTTCGATTGCTTCGCATCTTTGTCAGCACTTAGTATTGTCAGTTTGGGCTTTGTTTTGTTTCTAGCCATTCTAGTAGGCGTCTAGTGTTATTGTGATCTTGTTTTGCCTTTCCTTAATGAATGATGACGTTGAACATCCTTTCATGAGCTCGTTTGCCATCCACGTATCTTCTTGGGTAAAGTGTCTGTCAAGTCTTTTTCTCATCTTTAAAATTTGGTGGTTTGAGTTTTGAGAGTTCTTTATATGTTCTAGATGTGTGTTCTGTAAAAATTTTCTGCCAGTCTTTTCAACTGCTTAACGGTATCTTTCACAGAAGTTTTTAATTTTAGTTAAGTTCGATTTATCAATTTTTTTCATATTTTAATGTCATATCTAAGAAATCTTTGCCTAAGATAAAGTCGCAACTGTTTTCACCTTTGTTTTCTCTCAGAAGTTTCCGTTTTATATTTTATATTTAAGTCAACTATTTCATATGTCGATGGTTAATTTATTTTAAGATATGGAATATGGGTTAAGATTCATTTTTTGCATATCAACGAACGTCCCATTGGTTGATTTTTCAATATCCCACCATGTTGAAAAAAATTATACTTTCTTTATTGAATTGTCTTTATATCATATTATAAATCAATTGACCATATGTATGTATGAGTCTATTTCTAGACTCTATTTCATCTCATTTTTCTAGGTCTCCGTCCTTTCATCAATATGACACTTGATTACTTAGCTTTTCACATGTCTTAGAATCTAATAGTGTGAGTCTTCCAACTTTGCTTTTCTTTGCCAGAATTGTTTTAGCTGTTCTAGTTCCTCTGCCTTTCATATAAATTTTGGAAATAGCTTGTCAATATCTATTTAAAAAATCCTACTGGATTATTGATTTGGATTGTGTTGAATCCAAATCAATTGGTATCTTAACAATATCAAGTCTTCTAACTTATAAACACAGTAAATGTCTATTTAGGTCTCCTTTGATTCTTTTTTTCCCCAACCCTAACTTATAGTTTTTAGCATATGGATACTACAAAAATTTCATGTTTTGTATTATAAATAGTGTTGTTTTTTATCATTTCAATTTCTAGTCATTCATTGCTAGTATATAAAATTTTTTTTATATTGCCCTTGTATCTTGCAGTCTTTCTAAACTTACTTGTACTAGTAGCTTAGTCATAGATTCCTAAAGTTTTATTTCTAAAACGTAAATGAATGATTCTAAACCAAAATAAAATTTTCTATTTCATATTTTAAAATCAGGATTGCGGGGGCAAACGTTGCTTCTGATTACGTAGATCTATTCATAGGATGATGTATGTGGCCAAGCTTTGAATCTCAAACACGTGGGTGATAAACTAATCTGCTCACTGCACGTGATCAGAGATGCTGTAACTAAGTTCTGGGCTTTTCTATCAAAGTCTCCTCTTTAAAAAATATATATATATCTATCAGACTTGTTACAGAGCTGAGCCAGTATAATCGATGTGAAATTATTTAGAGATATAAAGTTCTGAATGCTAATACTAGTGTCAGAAGCATAAATTAAGATGCCTTCTCCTGTAGAGCCTGTGACCCAGCTCTGATACAGCCCATAGCAAGAGCCATACAGATGTACCCCAAAGGCATCACTGCATAAACATGTGGAAGGCAGCAATGCCGGCTACCACAGTGCTCTCGATAAGGGCCCAGCTTGTGTAAAAATGGTTAGAGTGGCAGGAGGTTGTTATCATTGGAATGATTCTTATGACAGCTATGTCTCCAAAAATATTATGAAGAAAAACATTTGGCCGGAGGTGTGTGAGCTGCGATTCTCAGGGCCCAGGAGCGGGTGGGTAAAGCAGAGGCCAAAGGAGTAGTCACAGCGGGATGGTCAAAGGAAGCGGGGAGAGTCAGGAGGCAGAGACGGAGGTAGATGGGCTAAGAAGAACCTGAGCAGCATTTTTCTCCTTTGTCACGAGTGCCACCGAGACGAGATTTCCCTCCCTGCAAATAGCGGAAAGTGGGCAGAAGGAAGATTTCCAGATGGAGGAGAATGACAGCTTTTTAAAAACGTTGAGATTGATGAGCACTTCATTAGACACTCGCCCACTCACATGGTATGTAATGATTGATTCTGGAGAGCAGTAGGGTGTTGTGATTTTATTCATTTTCTAACCTTGTGCACTGCAGATGTAGTGATAGAGTTGGTCTCTTGTTTTATTTTTAAAGCTTTGTGAGCTATACATTTTTCATGCATGTTTGAAGTGCTGACCGCATAGGGAGCCACAGCCAGAGGGCAGGTAGCTTCTGCCAGGCAGACAAATGAAGACAAGAGGGCTGAAAGGCTCCTGTAAATGTCACCCACAAGAAGTTTACTCACCTTTGGTTTCCTGGAAGTTTCTCACCCGTGTAGACAGACAGTGTCCTAGGTCCCAATTTATCTGAGAGAACTGTCAAACGGTGCTCACCTTTCGATTGGCTTGGAAATATGTATTGTACTGAGGATGTGCCTGGCCCAGAATGTGTAAGTGTGTAGCTTTTCTTTTCAGGTCTCAGAAACTAGACAGGTTTGCTGTCTTTGCTGAAGGTATGAACTTCCAGGGTTGTGACCACTTTTCACTATTGCTCCTGCAGCTGAGGCAGCACTGGCACATAGTAGGTGCTCTGTAAATATTTGTTACTGTCAGACAGAACAACACGATTTCTGTTATTTTAGCAACCACAATGACAATTCTGTTATGACGTGTGTTTTTTTTAATTGAGTTTATTGAGATAACATTGGTTAATACAATTATATAAATTTCAGGTGTACGTTATAATTTGACATCTATATATTCTATTGTGTGTTTACCACCCAAAGTCCAGTTTCGTTCAGCTCCCATATATTTGATCCCCTTTACCCATGTTATGATGTTGTTTGATTGAATTCTTAACTGAAAAACGTTTTCCCCTGTGAGTAATGAAAAGCTAATTGCAAAACTGAGTACCTGGACAAGCTCATTGAAACCATAGCTACATCCAAATGTGGGAATAGCCAAGGTGTCAAAATCGCTTGCAGTTTGTCACCTTGAAGTCAATTTACAGTAAATCCAAGCTCTCGAATGAGACATTTAAGGAAAAGTCATGTTCCATTAGCATTTCGATTTTCAGTATTTGCTCAGGTGACTAACATAGGGCCTCGTGCTTGAGATGATCTCTGAATTTCTGATTTAATGTTAGGCCAGTAAACCACCTGCATAGCTTCTGTTGTTAATAAATACTTGTTAATTATAGCATGTATTAAACCAGTAATTTTTTGTGGAATTAGAGAATTGATTAGGATTATTCAGCGCATCTATCACAGACTTTTAAACATAAAAGGCTGTGATAATTAATGACGATGACTTTCATGTGGGGTGGGGGAGGGAGGTAGGAGAGTGCTGACAGAAATATTATTTATAACTTAACTCTACACACCGAGACACATATTTGATTTGAGTATGTTTAAATAACATTAAATAATGGTAGGCTTTATGAATATCGATAATATACTTTAAATACTTTCCCTTTTCGAATATTTATCACAGAAAATATACAGTGTTAATAAATATACTGAGTTCCGCCCTATAATAATTTGACAATGAACCAGACCGAGACCCTGGACACATCATTGGGAGAAGGATCCAGGGGTTTACGTGATAATCATGGTCACGTCCACCTTTAAAATTCTGAGTCTATAAATAAGTTCGAATGCCAATGAGCAGTGATTTCTTTTTATCTTTAAATAAAGTGTTCACTATGTACCAAGCATTACTTTAAGCATTTTACAAATATTTACTCAATCTCCATAGACACCCTATAAAGTAGGGTGTAACATCATTTCCATTTTACAGATGAGGAAACTGAGGCACAAGGGTGTGACTAATTTGCCCACTTACGGCGAGTAAACGACAGGCTAGAATTCAAAGCCAGCCAGGTTGCTTCCGGAGTTTCCCAAGAGAAGCTGCAAGTAATTTTTCCAAAGACGTCTATGTTGCCTCACAATTTTCTGAATTCGACTTATAAGTCCCCAGGATAGAAATTCTGCTTGCGTTTGCACCTTGTACCTCATGGAACTGCATTGAAAACATAATGGAAATAAGAGTTTAAAGCACAGATTGTTCTTTTGTGAAGAGATTAGAACCGATCGACTGTCAGGACAGCGACGGTACCTTGTCATTCATTCCTTCATTCACTTCACCAAGCCTGTCTCTCGCGGGCCTCTCTTTGCTACGGGGACAAATAAGACAGCCTCCTCACCCGGAGATCCCAGGCTGATGCAGTGGTTCTCAACCCGGAGTGGGGGGGGGGCGAGGCATTTTATCCCCCTCTCAATGCCTGAGCACATTGTTGCCTGTCACAACTGGGGTGACGCTGCTGACACCTGAGAGGGAGAAGTCAGAGAGACACGGCTCAGCCTCCTCCCACAGCAAAGAATCACGGGCCTCAGATGCCAATGGTGCCAGGGTTGAGAAATGAGTAAACTCTGAGCTACTTGGGCAAATGGGATAATTGCTGTTGGTACAGTTGCAGGACAGCTAATAGGGGGAAGGGTTTCAGAGGGGACTTCCTGGAAAAAT
>NW_006438867.1:5407713-5422120 GCF_000325575.1 Pteropus alecto
AGGAATTACTCAGAATACGTGAAATTGCGATGTGCCTATTACGACTTTTTAGCTTTTTTAAAAACCAAATTAATATGCAGAAAAGATATCTTCACCCCCATCCCTGCCTCCCACCATGAACCTCACCCAGTGTCGCCTGCATAGTATAGGGGCAGGTTTGGGAACAGACAGGTACAGACATGGTAGGATCAAAGACAGGGAATTTCATATATATATAAATTTGTATGAAAAACATCGATCTTTATATTTTAAAATGATCTCTTATGTACCTTTTCCAACCAGCTACTCAGAATGTCTTTTATATGCGTAAACTTTCAGGAAGAATACTTAAGAAACTGCAAAATAGAACAGTAGATTGAGGGGAGAAGTTTATATTTTTAATGTTATTCACTTCTATATATATGTTTTAGATACTCGTATCGCATTATTAAAAACATTAGCAATGTTTTAAAAAGTGCCTTGCGTTGCTAGATAAATAATAGATGACATGGCTAAGATTTAGTGAGCGTTTACTGTGTGTTTGATGCTATCCTAAGCTCTTACACTGTTCTCATTTAACGCACAAGAACCCACGAATGACAGGTGCTATTGTTATTGTCGTCGTCATTCGCAAGTAAGGGAGACCAGGCTCCTCCTCGTTTGAGCAGCTGGGTCATTGTGACTCCCTTCTCTGCGGGGACAGCCATGGAGGGAAGGCAAGTGGAGTCTGACCAGGGTCTGAGAGGGGACGCTGTGATGAGCTGACGTGCGTCGGGAACCAGTGCTGAGTGGAGACATCCAATGTGTGGGTCTGGGGCTGGGGACAGAGGCGTGACGTCAGCAGCATAGGCATGTATGAAGGTCCTGAGGATGTAATGAGGTCACCCAGGGACAGAAGAGATAGCCAAGAGAGCAGAGGGAAGAGGACCGGGACTGACCCCTGCGGCTCACATCTTGAGGGAGGCGTGGGAGGAGTCAGGAGCCGCCCCACAGGGCCAGGGAGTGAGTGCTCCATGCCGCCCGGGGGTCCCCAGGCTGCTTTGGCTTCATTTTCAGTGTTCGAACCTCTCTCAGGAATCTCTGGTTGTGACCCTTGTTTCAACTTGGACTTGTTCTCACTAGAGAAATTATCTGGATTAGATGCAATCGCTGTGAAGAGTTCAGAAGCTAAAGACACCTCATCTGACTTTTCCGCTACGGGCATATGTGAATTTAAAATTTGTCTTAAATTCCACAAACTAAAGTTGCCCAAGACAACCTGGATTTTTTTTAGTTCTTAACTCTTGGACCACTGGGACCATCGTCCTTTAATGGTCTGCAGTGGGGCTTACACTTCTCCTTGAAACCTTGACCATTAGAGCATATAATTTAATATAATATAAATTATTTTCTGGGGATGTAATTCATAGCATGGTAGCTAAGAGATCTTAAAGGTTCTCATCATAAGAGAAAATATTTGTAACTGTATATGGCAAGGGATATTCACTAAACCTATCGTGGTGATCATTTCTCTGACATATACATAAGTCGAATCATTATGTTGTGCACCTTGAACTTATGCAATGTTAAATGTCAATTATATCTCAAAGAAAAAATTATTTTCTTATATGAATCGCACAGTTCCACACATACGTCCTCTTCCCTGCCAGCAACACACACATACGTCATCGTCTTTGCATAATCACCTTTCTCTCTCACCTCAGCTAATATCCAGGGACAGGTATTTGCGGGTTTATGGGCTGGAGGGAGGTCAGCGTTTCTGCTGCAGCAGGACCCTGTGGGAGGAGGATAGCCAGAGGAAACCGCTCAGCAGAGCAGAGGCGTGGCCTTCACTGGCTCTGTGGTGGCACAGGGACAGCCACTTGTGGGCTTCCGATTGCATTTTTCCCCCTGAGACACCATAAAGCCCACCTGTTGGGTGGCCCCACCCTCACTGAGTGCAGACCGGAGCTGTCTCCATGGCCTGGCCGTGCGCCCTGCTCTGCAGGGTCCTTGTAAACTCCGGGGCCCGGGGACACCTTTGGCGGGCCCTGTGCCCCCTGACGTGCCCCATTTGGATCCCAGTTTTAGGCTGTTTTCAGTTTTGTCCTTGAGGGCCACACCGAGAGCACCTCCAAACGGAGAGGGCCCTTGGCCAGGAGTGGAGGGTGAGAAGCGAAGCCCGTGGCTTTACGCAGAATCGGAAGTTAGAAATGAACTTGTACCCCTGCCTGTCGTTTCTCCTGTGCCTTTGGCAGGAATGTTAGAAACGTCACGGGAAACTGGCCATCAAGTCAGCATGGGAGACCTCGGGAGCAATCTAAAGTCTTCTGGTTTCAAAGTAAAATGCGAATCTAAAATATGAGGGAGGAAGTCATTCCTGGCTACGCTGTCTGTGGGTGGCCCTGAACAAAGTCATTCCTTTGCTGTCCTATACATCCACGGGGCCCTTCGGCGTCACCTTGGCCTCTGTGACAGGGTGAGTGGGAGACCCATCTCAGACAGGTCATTCTCGTTGTCCCCCCTCCCTCCTTCCTGTGTCCTCATGTGTCCTCCAGGAGCACTGCCTCACTCGGAGCGCCCTGCTGGGCATGCAAGGACATTACCAATTTCGAAGTGCTCACCGGTGGGAACTGCGTTGGTTTGGCACAGGTGCTGGGCGCTTCGTGGCCTGTGCTGAGCAGGAATTCTGCAATGTTTGATCGATTGAATTGGAACCTGGAAGAAAATAACCTGTCAGTTCACAAAGTATTTCATTGCTTCTATGTGTTAGAAAATATTATGATAGCAAATTATTCATTTTCTCCTCAAAATATCCTAAACTTTTCTCCTTCCTGGCTTGATGCCTTAAAGAAATACTCTGTGCTCACAGTGTGTCCTCAATTTCTCAGGGTCCACCTGCTTCTCAGCCCTCCTCTCTTGGGCTTCTGCCAAGTCCAAAGGTTTCGGTTTTCAATCACTTACTCTTTCTTAAATATTTGATGCAACTAACCAACTTCCCCCACCCATTCATCGTGCCTGCTCTGTGGCTTCTAGGATGCCACCTCCAGGTCCTGTTGACCTCCTACTGTTACCAAACTTGAGGGGTTCACCACTTGGGGTGCTCTATTCAAGAACAAGACGCAGTTGTCATTAGGTAGATGTTTTTACTTGCAATAAGGCTCTGTCTCCCCAAAGAGAGCCTTAACCATCACTTATATGCACTGTTTCGTCAGTTCACATAGATTTCTTCTTTGAAGTTGGCTAAAATTCTAGTCGAGCTCATCTGTTTGCAGCTGCATCTGCAAAATACTGTGCTACGTTTTAACATCTGGCAAGAATAGCATTTAGTAAGAACCGTCCAGACCTGGAGACCCTTGTCTGTCCTATCTATCACTGCATCTCTGACTACACCTGCCCGAGCCTGGCTCCGCCTCCTTGGCCCATGCCTGAAACACTCGTGTTTCCTGGGTTCTGGATTCTTCTCCTTGGGTGATTGGTTTAATTATTATGTATCTTCTACACATGCCATCTATATTCCGAACACTCCTCGGTGTGTCTAGATGTCACAAGGGCCCCTGAAGTATCACACATCCAAACATGAGCTCATTATCTTTCCCATATCCAGTCTCCATCCCACCTTCCCTAGTTCACTGTTTTCTTTGTTGAGAGGCACATTCGTGAAAGCCTGAAACCTGGGAGTCATCTTCTGTCTCTCCCCCGTGATGGCTTCCGCATCGGTTAAGGACCAAGTCTCCATCTGTTCCCACTCCCTTTCTTCATCTCTTTGCCATCTCTCACCTCAATCAGTGTAAACGCCTCCTAACAGTGCGGTCTCTGTGCTGCCACCAGGTCGGTTCATGATTTGCCATGTGATCACATCACCTTCCTGTCTGATAGCCTTCGATGACTCCCCCACTGCCTGGAGACTGCGCCTAACATCTTCGTTTGGGTCCTTCACGCCTGGCTCCCTCCCGTCTGTCTCCCCACACATTCCCACTCACGGCTTTGCAGGTCCCAGGCTAAAGCATGCTGTTGAACACCCGTCCACTTTGCCGATGACTTTTCTAGCCTGGGCAGCAAATTTCTCCTAGTGCTTCATGGCCTTTGCTCGAGTCTTACCTCCCCTGGGAGGTTTTGTTCTCATGTACTCATTTAGGTCCCACACAGGACTACGAGAGCCACAGGGCAGGGATCACGTCTCGTTCCCTGACACCTCACCTGGTTCCTGGAACACGGGGAGCCGGTCGGATGAACGCATCACGGTTTCATCTCTCCTCATCGACTTTCCCATTGGAATCACAACTTTCGCTCTTCAAATGAGCCTCTGGCTATTTCCCCTTTGCTAACGTATTAGCCGTTCTTAAGCGTCTGAAGATAAGAGTAGAAATTAACAGGCAGCAGTATCATTGTGGACATTTCTTCTGAAAGGATCAAGCTACTCTGCTTATGTCAACGCGTAGATCCAGTTTGCGCAAAGCACAGAGCGTACAGTCTTCATCACGTGCCATGAATTTTCTCTTGCCGTGGAAAAAAAAAAGGGAGGGGGAGGAAATTACCATTGATTGACTAGCCCATGCTCGGTCCATGATGTATGTTCTCATCTTCCACGCCCCCCCTAAAATTCTTCTTGGGTAGGCGGGAGCAGAGAAAATTACCGTCAGGAAGAAGGCACAGCTCTGCTAACTAATGCCCTCTTCTCTTGAGCAAGCATTCCTCTAGGAGCCATATTCTCCCCATCTGAAAATAAAATGGTCAGACCAAATAGTCCCTGGAGTCTGCCAAGCTCTGATATTTCCTTAGCAAACACTGACTGAGTGGATTTGCTCTGAGCCAGCGCCTGTGCTGGGCATTAGGGATGCAAATGAGATGCTGCTCTCAGCCTGTCATGCTCGGTGGAGAGAATAATTCTGTTATTCTGACTATACAAGGTCTATTGTGACTACTTAAAGTCAACCAGTGATTGGATCATGTAGACAAATACAGACAAAGTATGTTCAGTTAAGAAAGAAGAACTCACTGAGACTGTCACGTATAAAATTTCCTGCTAGGTCTTATGTGGATTAGAGGAGTAAATTATGGTTCCCGTCTTCGAAAGAGACTCTGACACAGTGGAGGACACACTGTTCATGCAACATATAAAATAAATTTATAATCAAAATTGTTTTTCGCACAAGAAGAGTTTTCCAGGCAACCAGTGTTAGACCAACTCGGGTTATCTGACGGGTTTTACATTACTTATCATTCCATTATATATACCAACGCCAACTGTTTGTCCTAAGTGCAGACTGGCTTCATTCACAGCAGAATTTCACAGCGGTTTTGATAAAATGCTCTGAATGCTTCTGTTATGTGACGTGTTCTTTCACCTGAGGCGGCCGGTCATTAAAGAGGCATTTGCATCTCTCTGGGACATGCGTTTCATCCATTTCGTATTCTTGCAGAGTCTGCCATTGTTAATATTACCTTGTGCAAGATAAATTACAGTCTGAGGCTGCACCATGCTGGGAAAGTCTGCCGAGCTTCAGACCCCCACAAGGAGTGTTTTCTCTCTTTGTCGTTTTTTTTCCCATCTTAACAGATATATATTCTTGTTGCATTTATGCGAGAGCTGTTTTGGAGATCTTTACTTATCATTCCACTGATGTCACTCACTTGTATTATTATTTATTCGGCTTTGCCAGAGTGTAATTTACATGCACATAAAATCACGAACTTAGAGTATATGACTTGACAAGTTTTATCGAATGTATAGTTACGTAACTATCACAACGATCATGATTTATAACATTTCTATTACCTCGAGAAGTCCTCTCTCGCTGGCCTTAGCGAGCACTGTAAACCACTACGCTATTTTCTGTCACTACAATTCTACCTTTTCTAAAATATTGTATAAACATCATCATGGAGCGCGTGTATGGTCTCTGTGGCTGGCTTCTTTCACACCTCACAGTGCCTCTGAGAGTCATTCATGTTGTTGAATGCATCAATAGTTAGTGCTGTATTATTGAATATTTCATCATATGGATGTACCACAATTTTTATATCCATTTATCGGTCGAGGGACATTTGGGATCTTTCTCCTTTTTGTCTGTTTTATAAATAACACTGCTATGAACATTAAAGTGCAAGTCTTTGTATAGATGTATGATTTATTTTATCTCGGATAAATAACTAAGACTAGAATTGCTGGGTCAGATGCTAAGAATATGTTTAATTTGATAAGAAATTGCCAAACTGTACCTCTTTGGAAGTTTCAGTGGTTCTGCATCCTTGCTAAAACTGGGTGTTGTCAGTATTTTTAGTTTAGGTGTTCTAGTGCGTGTAGTGGTGTCTGTCATTTTAATTTGCATTTCTCCCGTGACTAATGATGTTGAGCATTTTTTTATACGTTTATTTGCATTGCATTTGTATTTCTACTTTCAGAACTGTGCAATAAGTTACTCTTTTTTAAAATCGGGTTGTTTGACTTATTTGGAGCTTGAGTTCTTGATGTATTCTGAAAATAAGTCTTTTGTGAGATGTGTGTTTTGCTAATATTTTCTCCAAATAGAAGAGTGACTCTTAAGTTAAGGTGTAGGCAAATATTGGACTTCAGGGGAGATAAAAGGACCCAAATCAAGGTAGTCAAATCTAGTTAGTCTCTACCTTTAAAAAATAATAAGTAAACCTCTTGTGTGGGTAAGGAGGTATAAAGCGTACTGAAGCTTGTGGTACATACAGGGTGAGCTCTTCGATATCTTCGTATGTGTAGCAGATCGAAAACTTTTGCATGGAATTAAGTGTTTGTTTGTGCTTCCAAACCATCAAGTTTGTTAGACAAGTACATTTTCTAGATAACAGGCAGTCTGTCCCTAAACACACCTGTTGCAGAGATGCCAAACAAGCAAGATCGGCTTATCGAGGCTATTAGATATCAGAGCTTCCAAATGAGAATATGTGTATAATTTACTTCACACGTCACGCTCGGCTCTTAGGTAGCGATTTAAACACACGTGGGACCAGCCAAAAAGATAGGCTGTCAGTTACAGAAGCAGAGGGCAAAGATACGCTGGAGACAGCTTTAGAATAAACGGTCTGCTTCTAATCCAGAGTTGGTTGCTGTGTTTGACACTAGGGAATGTGTAGTCAGTGGGTAAATGGATGACGGCCGAAAATGAAGGGAGTCATCAGATATTTTTAAGTAAATGAGTGGCATGGTAGAAAGTTGGGAAATAGGACTGGTTTTAATGTGAAGCCTTCGAATTGGCAGTGGAACCAATTAAGAGGCTGTTGCCTGGCTTTAGGTAAAAGATAGGAAGGGACTGAATTAGGACCAAAGAAGAGGCAAGATTTCAAAAATATTATGGAGGTATAATTGACAGGACTTGGTGATTGAAATAAATGTAGATCTTGAAGAAGAAGAGGCTTAAGATAACTCTGTTTTTCAGTTAGGGTGGCCTACTTGGTTATGCTTGTAATCATGACAAGACATTTAAATAGGAGAAACAGAATTTGAAGAGAGAATAGTGAATTCAGTTTCGATAGCTGAGTTTGAAGGGCCAGTAAGACCCCACAAATGGATGAGACTAATAAATAGCTAGACATGAAATTCTGGGCCTCGGGTGAGGTATCTGGGCTAGAGATAGAGGATTGGGTGTCATCAGAGTCTAATTTATTTTAAGGTGACATAAGATATTTTGGTATACCACGCAGAACACAAAGGGCAAGGACTACAGTCTGAATTCCAAAAAATATTAATAGTTAAGGGGCAAGTACTGCTCGGTGACAGAAGGAAGGTGGTGTTTATAGAGACGGCAGAATTCACAGTCTCGAATGCCAAAGATGAGAAAAGTTTCAAGGAACAGTAAGTGGTAATTAGTGTCCATTGCTACAAATATAACTTTGCTTAAGAAAAAAAAAAAAAAACTATGGAGTTTGGTAGCTAAAAAGTCATTAGTTGAACTGGAAACAACCCGAATGTCCATCCGCAAAAGAATAGATAATACGACTATATATTTTTATACCATGAAATACTACTCAGCAATTAAAAGAGATGATTACTGCTATACTCGACAGCGTGGATCAATCTCAAAAACATTGTGTCAAGGCAGAGGGGTGCCCAGACACACACAAAAAAACGCATACCCCGTGATTCCATTTATAGGATGACCGAGAAATGACAAAACCAGTCTATGGACAATAGAAGTCAGAAAGAGGGTGCCGCTGGAGGTGGCGAGGGAGTCGGGGTGGTGGGGAGAATTGGTGGCAAAGGAGAACAAGACTCTTTCTGACGTGAAGAAATGTTCTTTACCTTGTTTGAGGTTAGTTATAATTGCCAAAACTCATTGAGCTGTAACCGTAATATCTATGCATAACTGAATTCCAAAATAAGCAACTGGTCAGAGATGAGAGATTGAACATCTAATTTGCTTCTTCTAATTTGCAGAGAGACTTTTTTTTCCAAAAGCAAATGTCCATACGGAGAGATCACAACGACAAAATTTTTAAAGCAGAAAAACAGAAATATGAAGTAGAGGACTTAGCAAACCCAAGAAATAAAATCTAAGTGGTAAATGGAGGAAGTCATACTATAAATCAGTTTGCACTACAGAATCCTAAAAAGCTCAATAGTGGGAAATGAGGTTAAAGGCAAGCTAAAAAGAATAGGGTTGTTTAAAATTCCATCTTAAAGTTGGTTGAACCCTCCATTTACTCCTCCAATCTGTATTTAGGTGACCACTCCCCACCATCAGCACAAGACTAGATGTCCTGTCCCTGGAGAGGCTAAAACATAAGTTGCCTCGACTAAGGGACATCAGACATAGTTGAAGGGGGAAACTCTTTTTAAAACAGGGGCTTCAGTGACAGTCCACCTACATTCTAAATATTGAGATTACCAGACCTCTTTTGTAACTCAGCTCCAGAATATGGGAAAACATGCTTAAAAAGAATCTGAGAAATTTGGGGATCTGAGTTCCGAGAAATCTGATCAGCCCATGGGGGTGGGGGAGGGAAGCACCAAACTCTGACTAGAACAGATCTGAAAGTTCTGAGAGAGATGTCTCTAAGGAAATTAAATTGATAAGATTATCTGATATGTTTTAACACGCTGAGAGATTTAAATAATTAGGTAAGTTTTTGAGTTCGAATTTAGTGCTAAGCACATACAAAACTATGGAAACAAATTAAACAAGATGTTTATTAACTCCTGGGGTAATAAAAAGTTGAAAATGAAAGAAAAAGTAATCAGTGTGTGATAAAAATGTGAAGAGCTTTTACACGGCCATAATAAATACTGGATATTGATTTATGAAAAAATTATGAAATTGTGACCTAACTATAGTTACAAAAGGTGAAGGATGTGAATGTATTGTGGGGAGGTGAAGGTGAGAATAGGTAGTAAAAAAAAAAAAAAATACATCCTCGTCTTTCATAGAACAAAGTGAATAAGTAATGACTTAAACTGAAAAATCGAGAAATAACAGCATAAACACATTGTGAGAAGCAAACACCAAAAGAAACAGTTGAAACGGTTGCTTCCGAAGAGTAGTACACGGAAAAGGACTTGAGGGGTAATGTTCGCCTCTTCAAACGATACACATTCAATAACTATGATTTTTAAAAAGGAACCAAATGAAACAAAATAATCAAGGTATTTGCAAAGAGAATTTCCTAAAATTAGATTGCCACGGGTCGAAGTGAATAAAACTTGAGACTGTTCGCAGTGTACTGAGTAGATAAGGTAGGGAATGTCAGGGCGGTTAGTATAGTTGCTTGAGGGAAAGATAGGGTTGAAGGAAAATTGATAGTTTGCTTGATTATAGTTATTTCGGCAGCTAACTCATTGGTTAGTCGATTTGTTCAGGATAGGGATGAGCTTAAAGAGAAGAAAATCAGTGGGAGGGAATAAGGGAGGTATCACCATCTCAGATGAAGTGGTGGATGTTGAAATCAAAAACGAGGTTAAAGGATTAGCTTTGAAAAAGGATAAGAACATCTCTTTTTTCATGACGAAGGAAGCGATTATTGAAAAGATTTATGTCTAATAGCTTATATTAAGCTATGGTTTCTCACCGGCAGTGGTTGCTAAGTCATCCTTCGAGGAACTGGCATCGTTTTCATGATCTGAGATTGGGAGCCAGTGGAAAAAAAATGAAAGCTGAGGGGCAATTTTGGGAACTCAGCTGAGGATGGAAATCAAAATGTATATATTAGTCGGCACAGGCTGCCATAACAGAACACCACAGACTGTGTGTCTAAACAATAGACATTTATTTTCTCACAGTTTTGGAGGCTGCAAAGTCCAAGATCAAGGTGCCAGTAGGGCTTGGTTCTTGGTGAGGACTCTTCTTGGCTTGCAGACAGCCACCTTCTCACTGTGTCCTCACATGGTAGATTGAAAGCGAGCGAGCTCTCTGATAGCTCTTCTTAAAAGGATACCAATTCTATCGGGTTAGGGTTTCATCCTTTGACGTCCTTTAACCTTAACTATTTCTTGCTCCAAATACAGTCACGTAGAGGATTAGGGCTTCAAATTATGAGTCTTGGAGGGATAGAATTCAGTTCATCCCATGTACGATTCAGCACTGTAATGTGAGCTATTTTTCCATTTATACCCAAATATTCCAAGAGCAAGAGAGGACAGATGGTCGAGTTAATCCAGATTTGGGGACTAGCATGATGGAAGATCAAGGTGGCAAACAAATCGAGGGGCTGGTGAAAGTATGGCTGAAATGATTGACCATGGAAAGAGAAGCCGAGAAAGGGCCAGATTTAGATTAGGGAACGGGGAGAGCTTGGTAGGCTTCATGGCAGAGTCCTCTCAGGCCCAGAAGCTGGAGAAACAAACAAGAACTCTTCTACGGTGAAGCTTCTGTGAGTACAGTGCCTTCTTGGGACATCACTGGTTGTTTTTGCATTTTCAGCCTCACTGGCGATGAATGAGAATTAGAAAATTTAAGTTTATTAGTGGTAGCAATCATCACATTCTTTTCTTTTTTTTTTTTTAGACGGCTAAACACGTTGAACAAGTGTGCCTCAATGAAACTTGATGTGAACTTCCAAAGGAAAAAGGTAAGTGTCTGCACTTGACCGTGGCTGTCGCCACAGAAGAAGCTTGCATCCGTAGATTAAAAACAACACGAACCGAAGTAAAGCTCCAAAAGGCCCGACCATCTCCGCTTGTTCCCCAGCATCCCATCTTATCATAACCCTCATGACGTTAAATAAGTCCATCATAAACCCAGGCTGAGTTGTTTGTTTCACCATCTCCATTGGCTTCAGTTTTTATCAGAGAGTTTGCACGAAAATGTAATATGTTGTCATTCTTTACGGTAATCTTTCAGAGGTTTGTCAAGGTGTAAATATCTACTCCTTATGAGAGTCAGGACTCCACAGTGATTAGTAGATTAAGAAAATACGGAAAAGAGCCTATGGGTCTATGCCAGATGTCTCTCCCTTCATTCTTTCCCACAGCGTTTTATTTCAAGCACATTTCCTGAGGTGTTTATACCCTGGCTGGGTCCATTTCATAACCGTTGAGGGGGTCGGGGAAGAGAGGAACAGGATACTGAGCCGGCCTCATCTTTGACCCCTCTACTTCGCTTTAGTGGCAAGGAGTTTCCTTCAGGTTTAACAGTCACTGTGCTCCTTCCTCCTTCTAAAACTTGGCATGAATGAGGCTGGAGATGTCAGTTCTAAAATGAAGCTGTACTTCATTGAGCACTTACTGTTTACTGGGAGCTATGTTATACACTTGCCGTATACAATCTCATGTAATTCTTTACGGGAGGGATTCTCTGTTTTCTAGACAAGGAAAGTGAAACTTGAAGAAGTTAAATCATTTATTTGTTCATGATATTTTTAAACTCAGGCATGTCTCACTTCAAAAAACGGAGGCTCCGAACTACCTCACTGAAAGACCTCTCTTTCTCCCTGAATTGATCCTTTTAGGAAATTCAGAGTTAAGATCGTTAACTGCTTTTTTTCATTTCACATCTCTAATATGTTAACAAGTCAAACCTCAGTCTACTTCGAAGAAGCAGAGAAAACATCTTTGAGTCAGAAGAAAGTGTTCTTTATCCTGGTCTTCACAGAGAAATCATTAAACCCAGTGGATTTTAAGTCACTCCTGGGTAACCTAATCTTTAAAAATAACTTTAACCCGAATTTCTGCTCTAAAATAGCACACACACACACAAAAAAAGTTAGTGAATTTTTGTTGACCTCACCTTAAAAAGAATTGGGTGTTTGAGCTAGAAACCAAAGATTCAAGTTAAGGAGGTAATATGGTGAAAAACAATATCCAGAGAAATATTAAAGCATGAAGACAAACTAAAAATGTGGGCATGAATGTCCCAACAGCTGTCTGGCTGAATAACACCCTTGAGAAGCACACAGACTGTTTGAAGCATGAGGGTCACATGTTGTTTTGATTGTAACACATGGTTCTTATTAAACTGAGCACGGCCACACCTGCATGTCTGAAGTGTGTGGCTGGTCTATACGGCGGCCTATATAGACCTTTGGCTACAGTGTATTACAAAGGAAAATGCCCAAAACTAATGACATGATTTGTTTTCAACCAAGTGGGGTCATTATATCCCAACCCTGTCACTTGTCTTTCCAAACCCATATGTGAGATAGGCTTAAATAACATTTATTGAACTATTTATGTGTTACCGTCACAAAAGCTCCTCTGTAAGTCGGACGCTTCAGTATTCTGATATTTTTAGTTTATTCCTTATGCCGAGTAGAGTGTCACACACCCTCACAGCCCCTGCTTATCCACAGGCCTCGCCAGTGTAGGCCGTTGAACAAAATATTGCTTTTCGCGTTGTAATTTAGGGAGTCATAACCTGAATTTTCAAATAAGTAATTCCAACATGCGGTCTCCACCCAATTGTGAATCTCAGTCACGACCAGCGTCTGGGGCTGTGGGCTCGGCAGCCATGCAGGAGACCCCGAGTGGTGGCACAGGTTCCCGCAAACTGCACCTTACACGAGCCATAGGCCACTCCTTCATTTTCCTGCAAAAAAAAAAAAAAAAGCAAAAAATAAATACCGGCTGGGAAGAGGCCAAATGATCGAAAATAGAAAGTGAAACTTGAGAACCAAGTACCACGTGGAGCTTCAACCCACTTGGGAATTAGTTTATTTGGAAGAAAACTAAGGCAGCAGCATTTCTTCGAGCTCCGTCCCCATTGTATGCGATCCAAAAAAATAAAAGTATCATCCTCATCTCTAATCTGCAGAGGCCACACGTGCTTAATTCTGCAGAACGTCATCCCCGATGGCCCGTCTGGGGCCATAATCTTCCTTCTCCCCTCGGGGCTCTTGGGCCTACGAAAGGTCTGCGTGAGCTCGCCTGGTGGTTGGTATGGGGAGCATCACTCACGCGGTGCTGACTGTGTGCCAGGCACCATTCCTCACCATTAACCGCAGGTCACGGATGCAGAAATTAAAGGGCAGAGAAGCTAGGAACTTGCCCAAAGCCACTCAGAATGATTATAGGCAGGATTTGAATGCCTCTTTGCCTTTCAAAGATATTTAGAAACATGGCTGGAGACCTGGAGGAGTTTCTTTAGCCATTCATCCAGTTATGTATTTTTATTACTCTTGTTAGAAGAGGGATGTTTTTTTGCCATCTGTACTGAAGGCCACCATTTATTTAACATCTTCGTGGAAATGGATCTCTGGATCTCTCGCAGTGAACATGTCATGAATCTCATTGCTCTGCGTTGCATTTATTCTCATTGGAATCTGAAGGGTTGGCTGGTTTGAGCCAAGAAAGAAAAAAATAGTCTACAGGTAGATGAGGATGGCGAAGCCTCATCCACACTGAGTTGGCCATGCATCTTTCTTGTACAATAAATGCCACTCGTAAAGCAAATCTCACGTGCCCTCCCACGACGTAGTACCACAAGATTTTCTCCTTGCAGAAGAGAAAAGTGGTCTCTCAGAGATTCAAGATGACCTTCCCCGTCTCTGGGACAGTTAGGTGGAGAAGCAGGTTCTCAGTCTTGGCCACAACCCAGCCCAGAAGTGTTTGCAGAGAGCCTGTGACACCAGCAGTCCCCCGCCTCTGGCTTCAGGCCCCTGCAATGTGGCAAGGGGCACGTTTGCGCTTCACACAGGGCCGACTCGGCCACTCAGCTCCAGTTAACGTTAATGGAAGATAACTTCTAAATTGCTATGTAACTGTGGATTAGCTGCCTCTCTTGCTGCTGTGGACTCCTATACGTGGGCTCCTGTTTGCAGTATAAAGTTATAGCCAAATTCCATTTAAAAAACAACAAGAACAACCTTCCTTTGGCAGCGTTTGGTTGGTATTTGGAGAATGTGTAATTTCGGCTTAGAATGTTCTCATTTTTTAGGGAAAAAAACAAACATTAGCGCTTCATCCAAATGAAAAACAAGGCACATGCGAATGCTACTTGTTCTCAGAAAAAATGTTGTCATTATTACTCAAAATCTCAACTTACTTAGT
>NW_006438867.1:5423267-5430932 GCF_000325575.1 Pteropus alecto
AATATCTGGTTCGCCAGTTCGTTCCTTTTACTTAGCACAACGTCTGGTTAAATATCTTTGTTGAATTAGTTCAGGAAATGCCAAATTTTTGCCAGCTATGCTGAAGGCCACCATTTATTTAACATCTTCGTGGAAATGGATCTCTGGATCTCTCGCAGTGAACATGTCATGAATCTCATTGCTCTGCGTTGCATTTATTCTCATTGGAATCTGAAGGGTTGGCTGGTTTGAGCCAAGAAAGAAAAAAATAGTCTACAGGTAGATGAGGATGGCGAAGCCTCATCCACACTGAGTTGGCCATGCATCTTTCTTGTACAATAAATGCCACTCGTAAAGCAAATCTCACGTGCCCTCCCACGACGTAGTACCACAAGATTTTCTCCTTGCAGAAGAGAAAAGTGGTCTCTCAGAGATTCAAGATGACCTTCCCCGTCTCTGGGACAGTTAGGTGGAGAAGCAGGTTCTCAGTCTTGGCCACAACCCAGCCCAGAAGTGTTTGCAGAGAGCCTGTGACACCAGCAGTCCCCCGCCTCTGGCTTCAGGCCCCTGCAATGTGGCAAGGGGCACGTTTGCGCTTCACACAGGGCCGACTCGGCCACTCAGCTCCAGTTAACGTTAATGGAAGATAACTTCTAAATTGCTATGTAACTGTGGATTAGCTGCCTCTCTTGCTGCTGTGGACTCCTATACGTGGGCTCCTGTTTGCAGTATAAAGTTATAGCCAAATTCCATTTAAAAAACAACAAGAACAACCTTCCTTTGGCAGCGTTTGGTTGGTATTTGGAGAATGTGTAATTTCGGCTTAGAATGTTCTCATTTTTTAGGGAAAAAAACAAACATTAGCGCTTCATCCAAATGAAAAACAAGGCACATGCGAATGCTACTTGTTCTCAGAAAAAAAGTTGTCATTATTACTCAAAATCTCAACTTACTTCGTGACAACACTAAAATCTCTGAATCACGGTTAGTGCTTATGCGACGTGACTTCTACTGGGCACTGGAGTCAGAGACTGGAGCCCCCAGCGGGCTGTCTGATTAACGAGGGAAGGGAAGGACACGTACACAAGACTCCTACCTAAGCTTTCCCACGGGAGAAAGAGCGGCTCCCAAAGAAGGTTCTGGTTAAAGCTGTAGCTTTTGTAAAGCTCTCCGATGTCACGACCAAGGTGGATGCCAACACAGGAACCATGACCGATGGCCACCTTGCCGTAGCACCTCGCAGCCTGGGTGTCATCAGCATTTCCAAGGAGCTGTAGTTGTGGAGGGGCCTGGTCCCCACCCCCCACTGATTGTCACACCCCCCACATCTCCCACCAAATAAGACACCGCCTGGCAGCTCCTGACAGCAGAGTCAAATGAGAGAAAAATTATGTTTTATTCCACCCTTCACATGGCTGGAGAGTATGACAGCCTCGAATCGAAGATAATTGCCTGTGAATGTCCTAGAACCGTAGGATCTTTGAGTTGGAAGGAATCCTCCATCATCTTTTCCAACTTCCCATCCACCACGGGGTTTACTTCTTAGAGCCTCCCTCACAATTCACTCAGCCTTTGCTCGTCACCGTCTAGACGTGATTGATGAGTTCACTACATTGCAAGGCAATTTGTTTTATTCTAACTACTAGAAATCTTTCATACGATAATCTAAAAGCTGATTCAATGTAAACATGCCCATCTAATGCCAGCTCTTTTCTTTGGAAAAGCAGAGAATACAGAGTTCTCCTTTCATACAGCGACCCTTCAACTCTGTCCTCTAGACAGGTGGCAGGGGTCGGGGAGAGGAGGCAGGTGGTGATGTCAGCCAACTACTGCTGATGTTTTTGTAAAGAAAGTTGCATTGGAATGAAGTCATACCCATTCTTTCGGCTATAACGGCAGAATTGAATAGTTGTGACAGAGACTGCATGGCCTGTAAACCTAAAATATTTACCATCTGACCCTTTACCATCCGACCCTTTACAGAGAGGTTCCGTACCTCTGCTCAATCTCAGTTTCTCAGACTTTCTGTGGTGAGTGGCTGTTGGCTTCATTTTGTTTTGTTTTTAATCTTCAGTGTGCCACTGGCCAGGACACTTTTGTAAAATGCAATACAAATGAATTATTGGAACTATGAAATGAAAAAAAGAGTTACAGAAAATAGTAGCCTAAATTTTTTTTATTATTAGACTCTACAGACACAAAATTGCATTCCAATAAATATAATCAAAACAAATATAATGGAAAATAGAAAAGAATTACGAAATTCACTTTTTTTTTATTGAAAGTGTACGTTTGGCAATTATTATGAGGAATCAGGATTGCACTCCTAACTTTTTTGTTATTCAGCTGTTGTAACTAAACAAAAAGTCTACTTTGAAATAGCAGTTCCCCATATTAAATGCCTTTATTCAGACTTTGATCAAACTCTGTGACTATGAGTGTTCACGACAGCGTTTCTTGTTTGTTATCTAATTTAGGTCGTATTGACAACACTACTCCCAGGAAGAAATATGTAACTAAAATGTTTCTTTGTTTTAATACAAGTCCTCCTAAAGAAACCAGTCTCAAAGAGTATGTTGACTTTTGAAATCAAAGAAGAGGTTTGAAAGTAATTTTTTAAAGTTTAGGGTATTTCTTTTTTTATCTTTTTTTCAAAAGGAAATAACCATTGCTGTATTTTCAAAAGTCATCTTTAAACCTTCATCACTAGCTAGTTCTTACAATTCTCTTTCTATGAAACAGTGGATCCCGTACATTATAAACTTTGAGTCATGGTAGATAAAGTAACCTTGAAATAGTGACTGCTGTTCAGTAAAACTAGTCCACTGATCGTGAACTTGGGTAGCATGGCCCTGCCAAATGGTGACAAATGTTTTAATGCTTCCTCTCGATGTCTGTGCTTATCTCACTGAAGACTGGTAGGTTTGGGGCCCGGCAGCCCCTTAACCACAGTTTGTGTAGCACTGCTATGGAGCTTCTCATTTCTAAACCAAACGATTAGGTTTTTCCATCATCTTTCATGGGAGGTTGTGGTTCCGAGATCCTCGGCCGTTCTGATGACTCTTCTCTAGAAATGCTCCTCTTCCCACGTGCCCCTTAACATGTGGCATTTAAAACCCAGGCTTCTGGTCATGCATCCTGAAGCCGGCGACTTCATATGGTGGCCGTGTCACGTGATCGACTCACGTTAAACTCAAGTCCGCTACAACCTTCAAAGCGATGGATAGTAACTGCCATTAAACCAAGTCTGTTCTATCCTGCACATCCTGTAGTTGATTTTTAAAGTTAGGGTCTTCAAATTTCACTTCATGAAATGTCATCTTCTTAGCAGGTCATCTTTCAGATCTGTGAAGATCTTTCCACATCTCCGCATCGCCTGTCTCTAACAACGATAATTAGTTTTTTCTTGCATTTTAAGGTTTACATGGCATTTTCACATATACTCTCATTTGGTTCTATCGATAGACAACGCTACATGTGTACTATTATCATTTCCACTTTACAGCTGAGAAAAAGGGTGACTTGCTCAAGATCCCTTAGTGAATTACCGTGTCATCTTCACATTTTAAAAACAAAGAGGTCTCTTGGCTCATTGACGTTATTCTTAAAACAGACATAACTTTGAGGCATCCTCCAGAGAAAACCCTAGTTGTTTTTGGTCCTTTGATCTACTCTTTGGTGAATTTACTCAGCCAGTTACTAACGAAACTCTGTAGCATCCAACACGGGCAGCCATCTCAGCCACAGTGATGTCGGGAGAGCCTTTGTCAGTTCCTTGGCTGAAATCCAGACACTCTATGTCCATTTTCATGATTTACTAAACCATTGAGATAGGAGAATTAAGTTAGTTTGGTGTTTCTTTTTCTCATAAATCTGACTCCTCTTAGAGATTTCCACTCTGCATTTCTAAATATTCAAACTATTTGTTTTAGCTTCAAAAAAAAAAAAAATCATCAAACTGATGAAATCTGATCACTTCTTAACCAATAAGTACACTTCCACAATTATTATTGGGTAGTCTGCTAGATGCGACATGCCGGGCCCTGAGTGTATAGAAAAGTTAAACTCTAATGCAGTGTGTTTTTTATACTGTGGATTATGGCCAATAGATGGGTTGTCAGGTGAATTTTTTTTTTTTTAAAAAAAGGAAACAGACTAAATTATATTATAAAATGTCAGAGTGCAGCTAAGTGAAATAAGTCAGACGGGGAAAGACAAATATCATATGATTTCACTTACATGGGGAATTAAAAAAATATATGAACAAACAAAACTGAAACAGGCTCAAAGGGTGGGGGGTGGGGGATGGATGAAAAAGGCAGAGAGGAATGAGAGGCACAAACTTCCCATTATAAAATACGTAAGTCCTGGGGAAGTCATACACAGCCCAGGGAAAACAGTCAACAATATCATAACTTTATACAGTGACAGATGGTGACTAAACTTATTGTAACCAGATTGTAATGTATATAAATGTTGAATCACTATGTCGTATACTTGAAACTGACATAATGTTGTCAACTACACTTTAATAAAAAAAATCAGAGTGCAAACAAGGATAATAGCATTAATTAATTAATTAATTAATTAATTTAGCATAATATGTATGAGTGCCTTGAGTGGTGATGGGAAATGTATTTCTCATTGCACATCACTAGCAATACTTTCAAAGATCCTTCACTAGAGGAAAACGAAAGATACGGAATCAGTCAATACCCTTTGGGATATACTGTGATAATTTTATGTGTAAGGAGCTAAAGGAGAATGGGTGTTTTTTCTTTTGTTTTGTTTTTTGTAGATTCTTGCTTTGGTTTTCGTTGGTTTGTTTTGGTTTAAACAATCTAAATACTGAAAAATTCCCCTGAACTGTCTGCCTGTTTTTCCAGGAGTTCACCACTTTTCACATGCCTTGGTCGGGCTGTAAATATCTTCCTGATGCCCAGAGCGAATATAATAAGCTCTCAGAGCCTCGCAGACAGGGGCAGGCTTTCCATTCCTAGTCCACAGTGCCCAGCTTGGCATCTTTTCTTAACCAAAATAAAGGAGTCCTTATCCAACTAGTATGTGATTTACTAGCATCGGTAACCTAGCTTGGACTAGCTTGACAGAGCTCATTGGAACCAACACGACATAGTGTAGTTTCTATTTTAAAATATCTATGGTTTCTTTAAAAGCATATACTTTTACTTTCTCAAAAAACTATTTGCCAAAAGGGCTCTTTCAGAATGTTTACTTAATATCGACTTCCCCTCACTAGTTTCCTGAAATGTGATATGAAAATGCAAAACTCAACCTTCAACCCATTATGGTGCCTGATATATAATGACCCTCAGATGTTGGATGTTGTTGTATCAATCACAGGGAAAAGGAAAGAGGAAATGCTACAAAGAAATATAATTTGGAGTCATCATCCCAGAGTCTTACGTTTTTTCCACTTGTGCAAATTTTTAAACTCTTTTGCCAAGGCTTTGTACAACTTTTAAAACTCAAAGCGAATCTCCCACAGTGACCCCAAAGCCATGCAATTCTCCGTCAGTGCCTTGGTTTTGTACTTTCCTCCACCCTACACTTGAATTTAAATTTGTCATTTAGTCCAACCCATCTGATCTAGATTTTCAAGAAATAAACAAGAATGGGCGCATCCCAGCATTTACTGACTGAGCATCTGTTTACTTTTCCTTGAAAACCAACTAAATTGCAAAGTTAAGGTGGATGTTAGAAATATAAAAAGATAGATAAGCAGTCTCAGATAGGCCACAGATAAACAGTTGAACAAACACCGGAAAACAACAAACAAATACTAAACACATGATTTCATTTAATCCGCCCAGGGAACCCATGAGGCGGGGCCTGTTTTTAGACCCATTTTATAAGTGACAGAAACCTTGGAGAGAGTAAACAACTTGTGTACAGTCACATAAGCATCAGGTGGCAATACTAGCATTGGACCTGGGGCTTAGAACCAGATGCCTAAGTAAAATAAAGTAAACTGAACTCCGTCAACAAAAAATGATTGAGCGGTTACTATGAACTTGGCTGTGGGGAGGATGTAAGGGTGAAGAAAACAGAAACACAGGCCCTACTCTTGATGAGCTTACCTGTAACGATTGAGAGCCCTGTATTGTGGTGGGAGCTGACATTGTCCTGAGAGTATGTGTGACAGTAAAGGGCTAATCCAGATGCTGCAGGGAAGACAGAGGTCATTGCTTAGAGCCTCCGGGGAAGGTGTCAAAAAGAATGTGACATGTGAGCCGAGTACCCAAGAAGGGTCAGGCGTCAGGGAAGGACATTCTCAACAGCGGGCCATGTAAACGTCCTTTTAGGCTCTTAATCCTATACAGAGCTGGGTGTTGGGGGATGGTCATGGCCCAGGGGGCAGAGTGCAGGGACATGGGGTGAGCTGCAGCTGCAATGAGGCAAGAAAAAGAAGTACACTGCAGTCGGGGTGAAAGGGCGCTAGAGCCACACTGAAGACGGTTTTAGGAAGGCCGAGGGAAGCTGACGGCTTTTAAGCTGGAAAATGATGTGATCATATTGGGATTACACTGGGGAAAGCTGTCGAGACGGGGAAGACGCTGGACATAAGGAGTCCAGCCGGGTTTCGACTGTAAAAGACCCCGACAGAGGCGCCAAGGGCCTGCACAAAGGGAACAGGAGCAGATACAAATGAAGGTGCAGATTCGAAAAATCACCTGAGTTGGGCCTCGGTCATGTGCGTGGTGAGGAGGAGGAAGGAGCCAATGACTCAGTTCATCCTAGAAGGAAGTTATCATTTATACGCTCTAGGTCAAGGTCTGTATTGGGCTGGTGGGATTTGCAAAGATAAACAAGGTCATCCTAGCAGAGCAGGCTGGATGGGACTGTCCTCAGCTCACCATCTCTAGAAGGGCTCCCGAGTTTCTATTTACAGGAATTCAGTAGATAATATTGTTGTTAATTTATATAGGGAACAGATGATGAGAATCATGTTGGGGAGTCTCAGGGAAGGGGTGTCAGCTCTGAGATATGTTGACTTTGAGGATCGGGAGAGAGAAGCTGGAAATAGGTCCTGGGGCTCAGAGAAGGGGTTTCAGAAAAGAAGTAAGTGCCTTTCATGGCAGGATTAATTAAGTTTCTGCGTGAGGAAGAGAGCCTAAAACAGGTGTTTTAGATTTAGACTGTCCAGTCAGATGGTAATTACACCATCTTTGTGATCCATGGAGGAAGTCATAGAGGAAGGAGCGATTTGGAGGCTATGACAATTCAGAGGAAGAAAACATGGCAGATTGGGAGTGGGAGGACATGCTCCAGCCACCTGGGAGGAAGAGGGTCGTGGGTGACGGTGGGAGCGAGAGTGAAGGTGCCCAGGGGACCCCGAGGGCGTGTGAACGGAGGAGGGGTGGCCCTGCGCCTGCGCGACCCCGGCGACCCGTGTCACCCCAGCCACCTGTCAATGCGCGTTCTCCTCGATGTTTTTCAGGGTGACGACTCGGACGAAGAAAACCTCTGCATCAGTAACAAATGGACTTTCCAAAGGACCAGCCGCCGGTGGTCTCGCGTGGACGACCTCCACACGCCGTTCCCCTCGGGGGACGTCAGGATGAGAAACACGACCAGCAGTGAGAGTGTCCTCACGGACCTGAGCGAGCCCGAGGTCTGCTCGGTCCACAGCGAGAGCAGCGGCGGCAGCGACGGCGGCGGCCCGCC
>NW_006438867.1:5431382-5443730 GCF_000325575.1 Pteropus alecto
GCAAGGGCCAGGAGGCCAGCAAGCGCGGGGGCATGTACCTGGAAGACCTGGATGTGCTGGCGGGGACCGCGCTGCGGGAGGCAGGCGACGAAAACCACACGCAGGAGTATCATTCCCAGGAGAACTTGGTGGTGCACGTGCCCAAGGACCACAAGCCAGGAACGTTCCCCAAGGCGCTGTCCATCGAAAGCCTGTCGCCGACAGACAACAGCAACGGGGTGAACTGGAGGACTGGTAGCATCTCCCTGGGCAGACAGCAGGGCCCTGGCCCCAGGGAGCCTGGGCTCGTGGCGTCCTGCCACAGAGCAAGTCGGGTCAGTATCTACGACAACGTGCCGGGCTCCCATCTATACGCCAGCACCGGGGACCTTTTGGACTTGGAGAAGGACGATCTCTTCCCTCACTTAGACGACATCCTGCACCACGTCAGCGGGCTCCAGGAGGTGGTGGATGACTGGTCAAAGAACGTCTTGCCTGAGCTGCAGACGCGCGACGCCTTGGTGGGGAAACCTGGCCCGTGCCCCTTCTCATCCCCCAATCAGATCACCCTGGATTTCGAAGGCAACTCTGTCTCCGAAGGGCGGACAACACCCAGTGACGTGGACAGAGACGCAACCTCCCTTAACGAGTCCGAGGCCGCTGGCGTCAGAGAAAGGAGAGATTCCGGCGTAGGGGCCTCCCTGACCAGGCCAAACAGGTTGGTGGCGTGATTTTCCGAAAGGATATTGAATCCACTTCGGGATGATTATGATCTCTTCATTTATTTAGCAAACATTTAGAGAGTGGGTACCGAATGCCTGACACTGTTCTAAGTGATGTATGTGGCCAGTAGTCATTGAACAGATGTCTTTTGTACCGTTAATATGGTGGTCGAATCCGTGTTAACTCTCATTCATTTCTCTGAGTGTCTACCCTTGAATTCAATCTTAGTTTTATTAAAAAAAAAAATTTGAGCTTATATAGCAAGACACTGTAGGGAATCTCTGATGACAGAGGCCCAGGGCCTGTACACAGGTGTTTCCCACGACCTTGAGACAGTATTCATTAAAACCTCTCTACCCCAAATGTTAAACCTTTTCAAAAATTCGGTGAGAAAATTCTGAAATCTAAGGTGTGTACTTCATGAGTTTATTTTGGCTTTAAAACGCCGATTCCAAAGTACATAAAAGCTGTTTTACAAATACCGTTTCAGAAGCACCCTAGAAAAATATCCCTGGGCAGGGCTCCCTCGTAGAAAGAGTAATAACGTGTGTGCTGCTGGGTTTCTAGTTGAGGCAGTGATGTCTCTTGGGACTCACTGATGTGTCATCACTTCGGGACTGCTTCATCTGTGCTTGTCACCTTCAGGCTCCATCTCAACACCAAAGAAGTGAGTACAGAGACAGGAGGGCGAAGTGGAAATATTCTACAACTACCAAACATTTGAAATCTCTCTCTCCCTTTCTCTCTCTTTCTGTCTCTCTCTGTCCATCTGTCTGTCTGTCTGTGTCTGTCTGTCTCTCTCTAACACACACACACACACACACACACACACACACACACACAGTCTCAGCTGCTTTCAACATGGAATGAATTTAGGAATAAACAAATGCAACACACTATACAAGTCATTTAAATCTAATGAAACAGATAATGACCCTTTTCCAGATTTATCAGACTTGGAAATAGTTCCTTAGGTCTGTTCTGTACATTTGTGTCTTCTGTTCCATTTGCTTTGTGATTTTTTTTTGTGGCTCAGAAACTATTTCGATGAGCTACTTAAAAAATTAGTGACCTCCTGTGTTCCCCGGTACCACGGCCACTTTGTGACTGCGTCTCTGACGGTCTTTCTGGTCAAGGCGACTCCGATGGAACAGCTTCCAGCTCTCCCACCAGCCCCAGCCGTCCACTGCATCGCCCCCCATCAGCAGCCAGACGGCCGGCCAGCTGAACCTGCTCCAGCGTTTCTCCCTGCTTCGCCTCACGGCCATCATGGAAAAACACTCCATGTCCAACAAACACGGCTGGACGTGGTACGTAGCCCATTCTGCACGTTCGCTCGGGAGGGCTTTGTTTGTCCTAGAGCTAAGTGTGCTATTTGCAAAGGCTTCCGTATTTGCTTTCTGATTTCTGAAGAAGCCTTTCGTTGCCCTCGCTGCTGACCTCCTGAAAATAATGCCCAGAGTCCCGCCTTTTAGTCCGCCTCCCGGGCTGCCTCAGCCGGGGCAGGGGGCGGGGGAACAGCCTGCAGGAAGCATGGTTTTATTTGTAGCTCTCTGTTGGTGTTCGGGGAAGACAGCCTCCAAGAAGGACAAAAGACAAGTAAAGGGTGATTAATTATGAACAGAGGAATTAAAAATAAACTCACCGTAAATAATTCTGGCCGTTTGCAAGGAAACATCTGTCATTTGTACCTTCAGGCCGACGCAGGGCTCGACACTCAGAGCGCTGATTCATTCAAAGAGCATTTAGTTCTTCAAGTCCATGTCCGCTTTTATTTCACTGGCAAATCAAAATAAGACGGTGCAGTCAAACCTTTGTAATAGGAACTGACTAAAGCGTATGTTGGAATTCAAATGTGGACCCGTTTCAGGCGATTTGGTGGATTTAAAAAAAGATGAAATGTGTCACTAATTGTCCCATGGTGCATATTATATAGGTAGAAGAATTGGCGATGCTTTTATTAAAAAAAAAATTTAGAAAGTTCTAAGTTGCATAATCAAGCATTAATATATGCTTGCGTATTAAAATTTCCTTTAAAAAGTACAACTGGTTCTAGAAAATCATAGCCAAGAAGTGTGTTTGATCTTCTCTCCCCTCATTTCTCCCCCAATGCAACCAAATTAATTCTTCTTCTTGTACTTTTTAAATCTGTTGTGTCTCGTTGGAGACTTTTAAGTGTTTATTACTTGAGAGGTGTGTAAGTCACGATTAAATTAGAAAGTCGAACACTCGACTTCAAAACAGAGCCATAAATCCATCTGCTAACATGAATCACGCTGTTTAGTAGTTAGCGTTCTAACACAGGCGAGCGGCACACACAGTACTTCCATGGACTGTGATTAATTAAGAAAGAAATGTTGGACTCTCCGTTGTCTGTTGGGTATTCCAACAAAAGCTTGGCTTCCCTCTTGCTTGCTTTCGCAGCCTCGCCCCACGGTGGGCCCCAGGAGGCTTGATGACCTGGTTTCTGTGAATTCTAGGTCGGTTCCAAAGTTCATGAAGAGGATGAAAGTTCCTGATTACAAAGACAAGACTGTCTTTGGCGTACCTCTCATAGTTCACGTCCAGAGAACGGGCCAGCCCCTGCCTCAGAGCATTCAGCAAGCCCTGAGATATCTACGCAGCAACTGCCTCGATCAGGTATGGTGGGAGTGTGCCCAGACGCGGGCCGGGATTCGTGGTACGCTGGCAGGTCGCATCCGTCCAGCGTCAGACGGGGACACGCCGCACCCAAAATAAAAGGCATCGTGACTTTACAGGTTGATACTCCATTGGAGGGGGCTGCATCCCTGTCAAGCTATTTGAAGCTATTTCCTCATCGGCACTGTGAATGACACCCCGGAGGGGCCGCACAGAGTCAATGTTAATAGTTTGCAGCTGCGAGGTCCAATTCGCATTTCCTAGAAACTATTGACTGCATTTCCTTTGTAATTATTGTCTCAGTGCAGCCATCAATTCACGACATTCTTTTTAGCCCTGTTTTATTTTCTTGAAAAGAGAATTGGGTTTTATATTTCCCTTTATTAATTTTTTTTTTTTTTTTTTGGAGCAACACCGTGACCAGGAAAACTTAAAGCCAAGGCGATATTATTTACAATGCTTTAAAATGGGCAGGTCAAATATGAAAACGATGTCAGTTGAATTGAATATCCCCTCGTCTTGTAGAGCTGATTAAAAAGCTCAAGCTAAACACAGTATTTGGAGATCATTTTCTGTCTCCGAGATACTGTTTGGGGACCTCTGCAGTGATCGGGCCCAGAATGTGACACATCCTACAACTTAGTAGACCAAATCTTCGTGCCTCCAAGCTAACACTCATTAATTTCTTTGACATTCTTTCCAAAATAAAAGCCGTGCTCCCACTTGATAAACGGCAACCTTGAGCAGTGGGGGGCTTTTCAGGCAACTATTCTCTGATGGCTTTTGTTCATCATACTCTTTGATACCATGTGATAAAACCTGGATTATTTGCACTTTTTATTGATTGGGCTCAGTGGACAGACAGGAACGAGCTAAGCTACAAGAACTCAAATATCCCGCCTACCGATGCTGGTACCTACCCCAATCCCTAGATCGCACTCAGAATTGGGATGGGCTCCTGATGAATCAGATCCCAGTTTTCCGTGGAGCAAGATAGGTTTAACTTTTTCATTGGAAGCAAGCTTCGCATCAACCAAATGCGTGATCCCTTTTCCCTTCCCACTCCTGATATAGAGAACATACAGGTAGATGCATTTCCACGTTTAGATGTCATAGTGGACAGCAGGCGTGGTCGCTGTTTTTGCCACTGTGGTGATGGCTGTCTCGTTCTGAGAAATGGCCGTAAGAGCATGGCTGTTATTTCTCGGAAAGAAGGGGTAGCAGACCACATGTCTGAAACTGTGGGGCTCACCTTAGGCAGAAGCCCCAACATAGACTTGTGGGTAACATCCTAATAGAGCAAACCAATGAATCTGATTACTTAAGCTTTACGTTTTTATTTTATTTTTTTAAATTTTAGAGCCTTTACCAAAAACACACATAGATAATCTATGGGTATTTTACCGAGAAAACTTTCTGGAGGGGTGGGCTCAGGTGAGTATTTGGAAATGACCCTGTAATTCCTTTTACAGCCCTAAAAGTACTACACCCGTGCCCTTTGGCAGAGGACTTTGTGGTCGCAATTGTATTTTTGTCGGTTTGTTAGTACAAAGTCAAGACTGTGTTTTATGGAGGGTGGCCTTATTCAGACATGTGTTTTTCCAAGCTTCTTCATTTTCATAAGGATACATAAGACTCATTCCCCCTCATGGCTGATTCTCTTAGAGTCTTTGGCTGTGTGTCTTACCAAGCACAGAAAATATTTTGTTCCAGACATTCTAATGAATGGCCAGCTAACACTTATCAGCAAAAACTCTATTAAGAGAAAACAGTCTTTGTTCAGGAATGTCTACAGGAAATTCAGGCCACATCTGGGCCATTAGTTCAATAACGAGATCCTTTCTTGAGTGCCTAGCAAGTTTCAGGGATTATGCTAAGTGCTTTGCATACATTGTCTCATTTAACCCCACATCCTCCCCGCACCCACCCCCAGGTGGTATTATCTCCTAGGTAGCGATGGCGGAGCCAACACTTGCTTGAAAATCTGCCTGGCTCCAGAGTCCAAGTTTTTAACCACCTCACCCTACTACCTACCACCCACTGGAATTGCTTATCCCTAGCGGACTTTGGGATGATGCCATGTCCAGCACTGAGGGTCACTTAGAGAAGTGGCCCTAAACAGCTCACGGATGAATTCACCATCAGGATTTTGTTGAGGATGTCGATCATTATATTACATAGTGTCCTTTGTGAGAATGAAAGAATTTTTTCTCTGGCCCCAGCATCTGAAAGCATCTTGTTGTTTTTGGACAACCCATCTGTTTTTCTATATTTAATACAACCAGACTTATTCGACTGGATATGTTTTCCTCGCTATATTAGCTGCTGGAAATATTGAAGCCCAATATGTGTTCTGCCTGTAGAAAATACATGTGATTTCTCGGCTTGAATGTTGTGTGTCTACCTTATTCCTAGTTTCAGCTACCCTTTTCTATCTTTATTTTTTTTTTAACTCTAATTTTCTTATCTATCCTCTTTAATTTAATTGGACCTCGTTGCACTTTATAGATCATTGTAGCTCACCTGGACCTCCTCTCCGATCAAGATCAGGTATAAATGAATGAATTGTCACCTACTGCTCTGCTCACCCATTGTTGGCAGTGTAGACTGGGGACCAGCCGTGCCCCGTAGAGGTTCTGAAGCACCAGTGTCACCACTGTTATTGGGTCCAGGCTCCTGTTGGAAGCAAAAGTCGTATGAATAGAGAAGACAGTGGGCACCGAAACCACCTCGATCCCTACTCAGTGGCTTATTATGCCCAATCCCCATAGCAAACTCATAACTATTTTTTTCTTTTTAAATCTGGAAAAATGCCACACTGACACACAGGATGCTGGCAAAGCTTTGTAGGAAAAAGACTCCTTGCAAGGACATAAATACCGATTCGAAATGTAACCAAAATGAATAAGGCAACCCTCTCTCGCATCAGCCGAAAGTAAGAATTTGTGAGACATCGAAGGGACTTCACCGTCGCCGGTCACACCTTATGAAGCACTCAGCCCCAGCAGGAGTTCCCGCCTTGTGTGTCCCTCCCCTTCGTCATCACAGAGTGTGGAAAGCACCTAGAAGCCACCCCTCTGGGCCCTGTGATGAATGAGATGGTCACAGGAAGAGAACCAGGGAAAACCAGAGAAACGTAAGGAAGAATCAGAGAATCCTGGCTCATGAGGGTGGCTGTCCTGGAGGCCTCAGGGCGACCAAGAGCAAATAAAAATGAATGAATCAGAAAAGAAAGAGGGAGCGGACACGGCACCAGGCCAATGGTCTCTCCCCTCTGACCTGTCAAGGTTTAGGTGTGCCCGGGATCTCAAGAGCTCAGCCCCAGCATCGTAGGAGCCTGACCGTCTCAGAATACCCTCCCTCTAAACCTCACGGGACTGGCCGTTGTGCTGTCTCCTTCCACGCGGTCCCCTGGCCCCACCATCCATCTGGGACTCTCCCGAGGCTTTGCCCCGGACTGCGACGGGGGAGGCGTCCTGCCATGAGCTGGGCCCCTTCCCCTGCTGCTAAACACTCATCTGAAGCACAAGCGTTCCTCACAAACAATAGAGCACAGAGCCCTGAAACGCCGCCCACGTTTCACCGCCTACGCTCCCAGGTGCGGTTGATAGATGACGAAGCAGCACGTGTCCGTTTTAGCCCTTGCGACTGGCTGCAGATGAAACGGGGAAGTCTAGCTTTCAATGATGAACCATTTGTATTCAGATACAGCAGTACGTGAGAGGGGCCTCGCTTTGCTGGCTGAGCTGCTATTTCTGCCCTAAATCAACTGCGCGTGGAAGGGTGGTTTCTACCCGGCTCGTAATGAATACGAGGTCACGGCAAGGGGAGGCCAAACCTTCAGTGCTCAAAAGCAGAAGCCACCACATGCCATTCCGAGCGCCCTGTCTTCCCGCGTAAAGCCAACCTTTCGTCGTCAGCTGAGCACATTTCTAAAGAAAAGAAAATGGAGGTCCTGATAAACATCCTCAACTACTGGAAGGATTAGCGTGAACAGAGCGCCAAGAAGGAGATTGAATATGAGTTAGACAAAGTGTGAATTCTAATGCAGTATCCATACCCGACCTCTTCTAAGGCAGCAGTAAGTTTTAAAAGCCCAGCGATGCTGGGAAGACACTTCATACTCCGTACAAGTGCCCTCTACCTACTTACTGCCTGCTCATCACCGCCCCTGTCGCCGACCTCGGATGACGTGGGCGAGGCTCTGCAGCCTGTCTTCTCCAGTTACACCTTCTGTGCTCGCTTTCTCATAGCCGGGTTTTCAGGTGTAAGACAGAAGAGAGAGGAACGCAAAACTAGACCAGAGAAGCACTCGCCACGCATCCTTTGACCTGTAAGATGAGAGACGGCGTGCAAGAGAGATGCTGACGAAATGAATTCTGCATTGCTGGCCACATCCTTCCCCTTGCAGAGCGAACGTTTGAGCTGTGTTGTAGAAGTAAATGAGAGTAGAGCCTGCGGTGTCATTTATAAAATGTCAATGTGAGATTCCTCGTTCATAAGTTAATTTCAAAATGATGACAGCAGAGCGTTAAAGCAAGCGTGGGGCCCTGTGTGACTACCCAGGTCGCCAGCCCACCAGTGACAGACACGGAGGCACTTGTCCCTGACGTCCACTTAATGAAGCTGAGGCGTCCGGGGTGACCTCCTTCAGTGGTGATGACGAGGGTGCCCTTAGAAGCAATGGATTTTAAATCTTTCTTCGGTTTTCCACTTTTTACTCAGAAAAAAACTATTTTAGCCAAAAATGCAAATTTTATCACTGCTTTGAAAACGGTTCAAAGAAGAAGTGATTATCAGCGCTCAATCTTGCCACCGCCCAGGATCGTTCTGTGGACGCAGGTGGGAGTTTTCCACTCTGGTGTAAGGACCTCGGCACCATTAAAAGACACGCCCACTCACTGCATGCAGGGAGTTGTCCCCTGAAAGTAACAGAAGCCTGTCCCCAAGTGGCTGGAGCAGTAGGAAACTCACGAGCTCACACCGGAAGTCAGGAAGTAGGGCGGTGCCAGGGGCCATTCTTCCATCAGCTCGGGGGCATTTTCAAAGACTGGGGTTCTTTCCACCTTTCCCTTCTGCTATCCTCGGCCATGACATCTGGAATCTGCTGGACTCTGGTCTGACTTCACTCTACCTTTTCTTTATTAGGTTTGGGAAAGAAATTTCCTTCTGTGCTTCCAAGGAAAATCCATAGAACCCACACATATTTCCCACGAACCTTGGAAAGTGAGGGCGGGACGGGAAGGTTATTGTCAGAATTTGGGGCCGAACAAACAAATATACCTGACAACCCTCACATCCTGTGAGATCTGTCAGAATAAGCAGCTTGGAGCCCACAGCTGGAGTGCTCCAGACATTTCTAGAATAATTAAAATAATAATATTTGCTGAAAGTAGAAAGTTGGAAACAGAACAATACAGAGAAAACATCACTTGTATGTGTAAACACGCGTATCAGCGCACCCCAAAACATCGCTCGTATGTGTAAACATGCACATCAGCGTGCCCCAAAGACGCGGTGGACCAGAGAGGAACTGCACTTAGCAATTTTCACAGGAACGCTTGTCTGCTTTATTCTTTTTATAGATCCCGATCGATAGTTCTCTGCTGTTAAAAAATAATAATAACAGGAATTCTCAGACCGAATAACTCACATGAGGATAAATGTTTGTGAGTCACACTTAAGAATTCGCCCTCGGGGCTCGTAGATTCTGAGAACTCCCAGGCAGCACAGCCCACTGCCCGGCCTGAGCCTCGGGCCTGAGCCTCCTTCCACAGTTGGAAGAGTTGAAACGTAAACAATTCAGGCTGGATCCCGCTTCAATAATCACTCATTTGATAGCTTGGATTTTTCTAGTGACAGTACGTGCCTTCTTCGCATTTACTTGGATGAAATGTGGGGTAGTTGCCAGAGGAAGAGAAACGCTTTTTAGATTCTTCTTGGACGGTCACCTAAGTATGGCAAAGGGTTGCATTTTCTAGACGTTCCAAAGTTTAAGGATTAAAAGGAAAGCGGTTAACGTTTTAAGTGACGATATGCCTGAATATCCTGATCTGAGGAATTAGGGCGATAAACCTTAAAATGCGAAGACGTATTACAAAGAATTCTGTTTTTATTGTCACAAAAAGTAGCAGGATATCATTTCCCCTGTGAGCCATTCAGCTGACAGAGACAAAAACCTGAGTATTCTCTAATTGCTTGGAATTCTTCCCTTGCTGTTACTGCAAATTAAAACAATTCTCCAGGTTTAGGGAGAAGGGGCCGCTGCTTACCTGTCTGGCCGTTCGCGAATGTTCCCGCCTTGCTTTTCGGAAGTGGACCAACCCGTAAGCCCCTTGGCGAGTAAGAAAACTGTAAAAGGAGCATTGAAGGACAGAGTTTTGAGCAACTCGATGCCCTATGGGCATTTAAAAACAGCAGGCACAGGTTCCCAGGGAAGTTCAGTTTTGGGGGCAGGAACCTCCAGACTCATGGGCCTTGCACCCCACCTCACTCAGAGGCGTCATTTCCTTGGTGTCTTATTGCTTCGTTTCTTTGTCAAACGGGGGGAGGAGCCTAAGGCTTAGGGATGAGAAAGGCAGAAGACAATGTCTCGAAGTCTGAAGAAAGCCTCTCAGGAATCATTCTCACTAGAGCCAGAACATAGGCACATAACAAACGACTAACCGGATGGAGTCGTAAGCGCCAGGCATCCCAGGAGAAACGGACGTAGCGAGTGGTACAAGGATTCTGAAGAAGGAAAAGCAAATAAGATGCTTAAAATACATGCTCATGTATTGTTTTGTTTCATGAGCGTATTTCCTATAATCCTCATTCCCAAAAGGACGCTGGACATGGAGGCTTATCTGGGATCCACCAAATCTTCCACCAACTTTCTCAGCCCCAACTGTAAACACTAGCGCTGGTGGGGAATTTAGTCCTGTCTGCTCCCCGGTGACCCCAGCAACTGTGAGCACTCTCGATATATAGTGGGTATTTAATCATTACTTACTGAATAAATGAATAAAATAGTCATGTCTACTGTGCTGTAAGACTTTACAGGTTACATAGCATAGTCACATTTTTTTCTCACTCAGTCTCCACAATCGGCCTGGGAAGTGGGGTACTATCATTTTTATCTTTATCTTACGGAAGAGCCATCTCTTCAGCTGCTACCCACAGTAGCTAAACTAGTCATTCACAGTTTCTCAGTTTGAATGTAATTGCTGCTTTTCCAGCCCTGGTCCGGTACCTTCTCATCAGTCCCCAAGGTTACCGACTTTGGGCAAAGGTGATCTCGCTAACTTCTCCCCGTGACTTGTTCCAGGTGGGTCTTTTTCGAAAATCGGGTGTGAAGTCTCGAATCCACGCCTTACGTCAAATGAACGAGAACTTCCCCGAGAACGTCAGCTACGAGGACCAGTCCGCTTACGACGTAGCGGACATGGTGAAGCAGTTCTTCCGTGACCTCCCAGAGCCTCTCTTCACCAACAAGCTCAGCGACACCTTCCTCCACATCTATCAGTGTAAGTGGCTGGGATGCAGAGCAGCGTTCTCGTGTGCGCCCGTCCACGTAAACAGAATTTCTATAGGTCGAGTTCTAATTACACAAGGAATACACGAGTCCATAAAGAAGTATGTAACCGTTGTCATTCTACACTGCTTTCCAGAAGTAAACCTTTGTTCACAGTTTAATATGGAGATCTCCAGGTGATATTTTATGCATCTGAAAATACCTTTTTTAACGCCAAAATTTTTCTTCACAATAGGGTTTTGCGTAAGACCTAAAACTAACTTTCGATGTCCTTTCAATAAATTTAAGATGAAAAGGGGACACCGTAGCATTTATTCTGTATATAGGTGTTTTTCAATACCTATTTAATTTTTAAAAAGTAAACATTTCCTTGGGATATATGAAATTCAAAGCCAAAAGTGTTAAAATTACTAGTAATAAAAGATAAATGTGTCTTAATTCAGCGTATTTTAATTGGTGAAAAATAAGCAAACCAAATCAAGGCTTATGGTTACTTAATTCAACTAGTTTATATTTTCACTTGGAATTTTTTAAGTGATGTTAAATTAATAATTCTCAGCCAAGCCTCTCTAATTAAAATAATCATGAAAACAACACTTTTTTTTTTTTTATTAAAAAGCATATTCCTGCTAAAGGTAATTGCGAAGGAAGATATTAGAAATGAACATGGATTCTTCTAGATATGATAATGTTTTCATTACAAATTATTTTGGTGGTCCATGTCTCAATTCTTTGGGCGGGGGGTTAGGGGGGGGTGGGCAGAATTTGGCCCGTGGACTGAGTTTTGAGCAAAATATGCCTGAAATAGACCTCAACGTGGAATTGATCCAATTTGAAGATGATCCCTACTGTAGAGAATTGGATACTAAATGTGTTTGTGGAGTCTACAATATTACAGATTCAAAAAGGATGATAATAAGTACTACCTGTAAAAATAGGATAAAGTGGTGATCCACTAAATAAATATTATTTTGTCAAAGTGACTAGATTAAGTTAAACTCACGATTCTTGTCACTAGAGCCCAAACACAGGGAGTTCGTGACGTTGATGCCGTAAGGGGTTAAGCTGTTCAATTAAGCCCCCTCCCCCCATGGATTGGAAGTATCCTACGTGAGTCTTTACATTTAATCAATTCTCAAGTTAAAGTTAACTCTAGTCTGAGGTTAAATAAAGCCAGGTTATTTCCAAGGGGTCCGTGCCTTTGGCCCTTTCTGAGACTCGCCAGCAAGAAAGCAAATCAAAGCAGGGTTTGTTTTAGCTGCTCAAATGTATACTGAGTGCTGCTTACATACAGGCGGTATGCCGAGCACCACAGAGCGAATGGATGCATAAAGACACTCTCTGCTCCTGAGGTTCTTACAGCAGAGGGAGACGAGGCTCTCAGCTGTAGAGACAGAACCCAAAGTCCAACAAACCACTGTTTAAACAATTAGGACGCTGCCCAATGCACATGACAAGAAATCTGGAATGAAATAGTTCCCGAGCCAGGTAAT
>NW_006438867.1:5443759-5455848 GCF_000325575.1 Pteropus alecto
TTCTCTCGGCGATCTCTGCAAGGTCACAGTATGATTGCTGCAATTTAGAATTGTCGCGTCTTCTCAAAATCATATTCAAAGGCAGGAAGAGGACAGAGGGCTTCTCCTCGGACATACGTCTCTTTCTATCAGGGAGATAAATTTACAGGAGTTCCTCGCATTTATCTTGGTCCTATAGGACAAAAATGGTTTCCATGTTCTCCCCTAAATCAATCACCAGAAAGGGGAGTGGAGTTGCCATTTTTGGTCAGGCCAACATGGTTATTCCCTGGGTCTGAAGGAAGGGCCCGGCTTTCCAGAGCTGACACCTGAACACTGTGTGTGCTTCCTCATAGAGGAGGAAGTACCCGGCTGGTGCCGGCCGTAATGGTGCACGTCCATATGACCCATGAATCTGTGGCGAACGAGAGGTATTGGACTGGACGAGGATGGAGGGTTAGGGAGTTAGCACATTAATCGAGACTCTAGATTACCCTCAGTGGCTTGCAGCAGCGAGACTGGAGGTACAATGTCCCGTGGATGGAGTTCAAGTTTCCAGAATACTCCTGAGAAGGGAGAAACATTTTCTCTCGTTCTCTAGAGCCGTTCTAATTTTAGCTGTGTTACTTCTCGGATTTTCATCCAATTATTCATTAGAGTGTTGGATGGCTAATAAAAATATTTGAAACCCAAGGGTCTACAGGAGGGAGAAGAATGGAGAGATGAAAGACAACCCTATAGTTTTAAGGCTTGATGACTGGGAGGATATAGAAAGGAAGGAGGGACGAGGGAGCCGTTTGGGGCCAAGGAGGAGAAGGGTATTCAGAATAAACCAGATGTTGATTTTGACGTGCTGCTGGCCATCCACACGGTCACGGGTTAGCAGCACTTTGGGATGCAGATCCAGGATAGTCTCCCAAGAGCCAAGGAAGAGGCAGGAACCCCAGGAGAGTCCCTGTAACAGAAAGGTCAGATGGATGGCACCCAATGAATGCTGAAGCCAGGGATTAATGATTGGCCCTCGCAAGCACTTTTGTTAGAAAATAAGGGACGGAAGATATTTTCTGAGGGATAAAGGATCAACTGCGTAGAAGAGGGAAGTTGAGACAATATGTAGCCTTGACAGATGACTTCAGAAATTTTGGCATGGAAGAGAAAGTTGGCAATCTAAAGTTAGACAACATCTACAGTAGACATCCACCTAAAGCAGCATATTTAAAAGCAGTTTAATGGCTCAAGCTGCATTTCTAACGCTTTGATGACAAGCTTCAAGTTATTAGTTCTGTTTCAGCAAAAGCAAGGAAAAAAGAAAAAGGTTTTGCTCTAATTTGAACAAAAATGACTCTTCTCTACTAAACCCAGATCTACCTTCTGCCAGTACATTGTAGATCTGGTGGGGGTGGGGATCCCAGAATGCTGAGTTCAGGATGATGTTTTTCCAAAAATTTGGACTCGCTGGCTGCCTGGAGCCAGCAGTGCGCCCGGTCCTGGGGGGTACAATGACAGAGAGGGCAAGACCTGGGCAGAAGTCACACCAAAGCCCCTCCAGAGCAGCAGGCTCCCATTCATTTTTTTATTATGCACCTCTACTGGTAGTATATATCTGAGCATGTGGACTGATCTATTTTTAATAATATAAATGTATCGTGCTATACTGTGACCCAACGTGCACATTACAAAACATATGCAATCGGTAGTTTTAAAGTTTGAGAGGAAACATCAACGCCACTGAAAACTGTAATCTTTTCTTCCCACCCATCATTGATCGTCACGAGCATATCTCCCCACCCCTTCGAGCACAGACAGCCTACTGCAGAGACCTGTTCTAGAACACGGTATTTTCAGAAAGACAGCAATGCGAACCCTAAGTGAACTCCTGGCTGCGTCCTTCAGAACAAGGCAGTGAGTCAGGCCCGAAACCACACAGCCAGCGGGCAGCGAAATGCAGCGCCTCACACCCAATGCCATGATTTTCCTTTTCCTTCACTACGTAGCCCTGGGGCCCATGCCCTTTGAAGCCTGCATGACCCATGCCTGCCACCAGCACCACCCCCGGAAGGGCCACCCTGATGGGGAATGGGCCTGAGAGGGGCTGCCCATTCCCCATAACCTTGGGGAGCCTGCTGCTTCTTCCCCACGCACAGTCTCAATTTCCATGACCTTCAAGATTATGGAACAGGTGACCTTGGGTCACCCCACGAGGCCACATGCCTCCTCTAAACCAAGCCCTGGCGACCTGCAAGAAAGAGACAGATGTGCCAGGCAGAGCTTCAAGGAGCTGATCCTCCAGGTGTCAGTTCAGAGGGCCAGCCGACTGAGCCCCATCACCCACGGTTAACTGCACCCAGCCGGCATCAGCCCTGGCTGCCCCACGAGGGGTGGGGGAAGGCGAGGCTGCATCTCCCAACACAGTGGGCTCCAAACCATGTCCACCGAGCCTTGGGCATCCTGAGAGGTGCTTCACAAGCTGTCCGTTGGCAGGGTGGGCAAGAGAGAACCAGGCGGACAGCTCTCCAGCCTGTCGCCAACTGCAGGCAGAATAGGAAAACGGTTTGAAAGCAGACGAGCCGGTGGGATGCTCGGAGCGTGAGAACCAGGCCAGGGTGTTCCTTTTCAATGACCGTCTCGCTGTGGGGACCGCGGGCTCTGGAGTTAGATGCTGGGCTTCCAGTCCCAGCTCTGCCTCTCACCAGCTGTGAGGCCAAGGCAATTACCCAATTCTTTCTGTCACCAGCAGTTGTCATCGTCATTGTTGATGATGATGATGTCTTCAGGTCAGGAAGGTTGAGCTCACTCACTTCCTCCTCCCAGCTGCTCCTCTAATGACCTGGCGCCCCCTTTTCCACAGATGTCCCCAAGGAGCAGCGGCTGCAGGCAGTGCAGGCCGCCATCCTGCTGCTGGCGGATGAAAGCAGAGAGGTCCTGCAGACGCTGCTGTGCTTCCTCAACGACGTGGTCAACTTGGTGGAAGAGAATCAGATGACGCCCATGAATCTGGCTGTGTGTCTGGCCCCCTCGCTCTTCCATCTTAATTTACTGAAGAAAGAAAGCTCCCCCAGGTGGGTTTCTCTCAGCAGCAACAGTAATCCTAAACCAGATATTCCCCACAGTTCATGAAAAGGAAAGAAACAAAAACAAAAAACTTCTCGTGTTGGGTTTCAACTTGAGGACTTGTCAGCATTTAATTTATAATCAGAAAATGTTTCGAGATGACCTAATTCATGTGCTCAGACGCATCAAATTGTCAAAGTAGCGTTGAAGAATGTCTATATTGATCCAGACGACCTGAAGAATTTTGTTTTTTGTGGTGAGTGGGAAGGAGGGAAAAAGTACACAAAGATTGTATTTTACAATCTTTAATTTTTAAAAAAAAGCGGGGTGGTAGGGCGTGGGGGACTAGGTTCAAGGGCCAAGCATGGCAGCTCACAGTGAAGTGGTTTCAAACTTGGGAAAAATAGGTTAATTTCTCCCCCCGACAGTTATTCCTGCCCTTGTGCTTGTCCGAGGCTTTTCATTCCAATTCTTAGCCTGGCTCAGAATATCTGAGATGTGTGATCTTTCTTCCGATTTGGAAAAGAGGAAGTCCGTGCTCCGGAGAGCATGTGGGTAGGAACGGAAAACAAGAGAGATGGGCTCTCTTGCTTCAGCATCTGCTTAGGACCGTCTCCTTCAATTTCAGAGTCATCCAGAAGAAATATGCCACCGGGAAGCCAGATCAAAAGGACCTCAACGAGAACCTGGCCGCCGCTCAGGGCCTTGCGCACATGATCACGGAATGCGACCGGCTCTTTGAGGTGAGTGCAAGGCTTGAACCTCCTTCCTTAGAGCTCTTGGCACTGGATGAGACGCTTGGAACAGTTGCTGCCTTCGTGGCTGACGTCTCTTTGTTCTTAATTTTATAATGACAGCAGGACACTCTCGCTCTGGTCTTTGCCTCCAAGAAAAGTGAGGAGCTAGCTATATAATTGAGGCTCGATAGTTAAAGACTCTTGGGTTTACCACGACGTCAGTTTTCGTGAGAACAGTTACATCACCTTCACTTGCCAGGTTCAAGGCCAGCCAGCCCATTACATTCTATTTGATTTTACCTCCTTGGGACTTGATTATGTTCAGCAAGTGTGTGTATGAATGTGTGTGTGTGTGTGTGTGTGGTTCTATTTGATTTTACCTTGGGACTTGATTAGGTTCAGCATGTGTGTGTATAAGTTGTGTGTGTGTGTGTGTGTGTGTGTGTTTCTGTTGTGTGTGTGAGATATTGACCAATCCCTGTTAACTAACAATCAGCGATAGCTTATGAATATAGCCACAGATACATTAGAGAAGTCAGTGAACTAGCCTTCTGGCATACTTTTTGTAGTAAAATTTGGCATTTGTAAATGGGACAAGTGTGCTAAAAAGGTAAAGCTAATTCTGAGTCACATGTGCTGATTCCCTTAAGTATATGTGCTTTAAGTTTCCTGAGCCGACGTTTTGCCAAAATGAATAAAAAATACATTAAAGGGAAAATGAAAGGAAAATGGAAAGACCGAGTGGGAAGTCATTGCAGTGCCCTGAGTAATAAATATCCCTCAGAAACATATTTGTCTTCCTGAGGAAGCCCCGCCCCCGACACCAGCCTTGCCACTGACCTTAGAAAAACATCTCATGCCCCGTGCACTCGGCCTGTTGCCCACACGTGGCTTTTGACTCAGTGACTTTGCTTTCTCTAACTAGTAGTCTCAGCCTTTCTTCAGCTCATGCATTGCTCTTTGGTGCATGCATTGGTGCAGGTCCCGCTTGAGATGCTGGCCCAGTCTCGTAACTCGTACGCGGAGGCCGAGGTCCACGCGCCAACCCTGGAAGACCTGGGGACCCAGCTGGAGGAGAGCGGGGCCACTTTCCACACTTACCTGGAACATCTCATCCACGGCCTCCAGAAGGAGGCCAAAGAGAAGTTCAAAGGTTGGGTCACATGTTCCAGCACAGACAATACGGACCTGGCCTTCAAAAAGGTAATCTTGGGGGTTGGGGAAACTCCGACAAGCAGGCATGTGTTTTGCTTTAAAAACAGCCGCCGTCCACAGGGGTTGGCACACATGTGACTGTGACCCTTTCTAGAGACTGCCAAGCAGCCCTGTTGCACATAATCAGAGTGCAGACTGTGAAGCCACACTGCCGGATCCCCATCCGGTCTCTGTCCCTTAGCTGCGTGACGTTCGGCAAGTCACACGCCTCTCTGTGCCTCTGTTTTCTCAGTTGTATAAAAAAACATAATCATAATAATACTACTGTCAGAGGAGGGCGATTTAAAAGTCAAATGAGATGTACTGTCTCACACCTGTTAGAAAGGCTGTCATCAACAACACGAGTAATAACCAGTGTTGGAGAGGTTGTGGGTAAAAAGCAACCCTCATACACGGCTGATGGGAATGTAAATTGGTACAGCCACTGTGGAAAACAGTATGGAGGTTCCTCAAAAAACTAAGAACTGAATTACCATGTGACCCAGCAATCCCACTTCTGGGTATTTACCCCCCAAAACTTGAAAACGTTTATTCGTAAAGTTACATGCACCCCGATGTTCATAGCAGCATTATTCACGGTGTCCAAGACAAGGAAATAACCAAAATGCCCTTCGATAAATGATTGGATGAAGAAGATGTGGTACATATATACAATGGGATATCACTCAGCCATGAGAAAAGATGAAACACTGCCCTTTGCGACAACATGGATGGATCTTGAGATTATTGTGCCAAGTGAAATAAATCAGACAGAAAAAGTTGAGAACCTTATGATTTCACTCATAATGGGATATAAAACTGAAAGCAACAAATGAATGTGATAGACAAGTAGAGACTGATGGACAGAAACAACAGTTTCGTGGTTACCAGGGGGTAGGTAAGGGCAGAGGGGGTCAAATCTATGGTGATGGAGGGGGATCCATCTTTGGATGGTGAACACAATGCAATACACATATGATGTATTATTGAATTGTACACTTGAAAACTTATATGGTTTTATTAACCAATGTCACCCCAATGAATTTCATAAAAATAAATAAAAATGGTAACAATAAATAAATAAATAATAAAAACAAGAGGGGTTAGGACGGCACCTGGCACCCAGTAAGCACTGTGCGTGTTGGTGGTTATTATTTTTACGATCATCGTCATCATTATTTTAAGCTTAAGGGTTACCGGTTTCATACGGTAAACCTAAGGTACACTAATCACTCTCTCAAGGTACGTCACCGGGCTGTTTTCCGAGCCCCCGGTGAAACGAGGCAGGTTTCTCGGGACCGGCTGCCCTCTTGAGCCTTGCTGGTGTCTTTCCCAAGGTGGGGGACGGGAACCCGCTGAAGCTGTGGAAGGCGTCCGTGGAGGTGGAAGCGCCCCCCTCTGTGGTTTTGAACCGCGTGCTGAGGGAGCGCCACCTGTGGGACGAGGACTTCGTGCAGTGGAAGGTTGTGGAAACTCTAGACAAGCAGACGGAGATCTATCAGTACGTGCTGAACACCATGGCCCCCCACCCTTCCAGAGACTTCGTGGTTCTCAGGTAAGCCAGGCCCCTGGGGTTAAACACATGCTGTTCTGAAGGCAGATGACGAGCTGCGGATCTGAGGTCCCCTCTCCTAAGTTCAGCGTGCACGGGGACTGCTCAGCCGGCCCCCATTTCCCTCGGTGAAGACTGACTTTGCTGTCTGCATGCCTGACCTCCTGCTTCTTCACCCAGTTTGCAGCTCCGTCGGCTCTCTCCTGGCCCCTTTCATTACGGAGCGTGTGGTTTATTGGGCCATAAATATTGTTCATTTCCTCAGAGTCCCAGGAATAGCTGCCGTTCATCCAGTCTGTACTTTCTGCCAGAGCACGTCAGTTGCATCTCCCTGACTTTTCTCCGGCTTCCGTTTTTCTCCCTCTGGGAAAGCAAGTCCACTTCGTGGAACTCTCGAGACACGTTTGTGTGACTTCGGGATTCCTTTGTGTAGCTTCAGATGTGCAGAGCTCATTACCCCACACGGCAGCCTGGGCACACACAGCCTCGAAGGTCCCACGGTGCTGAGACACTCGGGTCTCCAGTAAGATTCCAGGGCCTGCCCAGGCTTACAAGTCTTAGTCTCCCTGTCAAAATACAGCTTCTTATAGATTTACGAGTTGAGTTCCAGATCCCTGCTGTCGGGGTTTGTAATGGGGTGCCCACCCAGTGACAGGAAGTTTGCACAGTATAGAGCCATCTACGTGGGCTGGTGAGTCAGGATTGAATCAGAAAGACGAGGGATTCGGGATGCTGGAAACCCAGATAAAATATAATTAAATCAATATATCCTTTCTTATTGATAACGAATGCCAAACACTCTCTCCTCTCATGGACTGGTGATGGAAATGAATCGCTAGCGAAATTCCCAGATGTATAGTTAAAATAGTTTCTTTATGAAACTAGTCTCGATGGCAGACTAAAGGTTACTTTTCACATAGGCTATTTATGCCTTTGGAGTTGGTCTCTGGGACCTTGAATTTTAAGGGTCATTTTCCCCTAAATGCATGTGTTTATCTTAGCCACCTTGGGATCCTGATGGAGAATGTGAGCATTTATAAGGGTGGCCCATTACCACAGTTATTGGAACATGAGTCATCTCGTGCGAGCTAAGCTTCAACACCTCCACTCTTGCAAGCGGCAAATCGAATCGTTCCAGGAGGGAGCCAGGGGGGTGGCGCCCTGCCACGGCGTGCCTCTTTCCTCCCCTTAGAAAAGGGGGGCCAGAGTCCCAGCGCAGGACCCCCTGCCTTCCTTCCATCCGTCCACCAGCCTGCCGTTTCTTAGTGTGCTGTTCCGTCATCGCCTTATGCCAGGCACCGCTGTTGGCTCCGGGGAGGCTGCAGTAAACACGGCAGACAGCCCTGCTCCCTCGGGATTTACGTTGTATTAGAGAGAGAGTCAATAAATAAGAGGGATGGGGTGCCTTAGCCTAGGAGGATACGTAAGGTAAGGGAGAGTAGGGGGTGGAATTTTAAATATGGTGGTCCGGGCAGAGTCTCACTACTTTGAAGGTTCACGCTAGACATGAAGGAGAAGGTGGATGGACCAGGAGGCTCTGAGGGAAATGAACTTGGCCCCGAAAGGGATAAACGATGAACCAGATGTGGTTCCTGCAGCAGAAAGTCCTTGCGGTTATGATACAAGCAGGTGGAAAGGAACAATGTGAGGAGGAAGTGACAGGGCTGAGATACTTCCTGTCTTCAGAGCATCTCCTAACCAAGGTGCACACACCTGGCGGGGATCCCTTCAGGATTGCCACGTTTCTGACTCACTTTGGGAGCATCCAGGGATAGTGACCGATTTTATCCCCACAGATCTCTGCATCTGTCAGTCTTTATTATTAATCCCTTTATCGTGCACGAAAAGAGAACAGGCACACCCACGGAGAAGCTGCTGAACATTTGCGTGGGGCTTGCTTACTCCCAGGTTCCTGCTGGGAGCGTGTAATGGCTTCCCTTCATGTGTGGTAGGACAGGACGAAGTCATAGATGAGATGGCTACGTAAGGGGATAGGATTTGTGATGCCAGTAACTGGGATGATAATAACAAAACCTATATTTTCTGGTAGAAATGGTTGTTACACAAATACTCCTGTGGTTCCTGACTTCCATCAACGACCTATTCCCAAGGAGTAGCCCTCTCTATTGTTGAATAGCTCCAGTAACAGGGAACTCACTACCTCCTCATACAGCCCATTCCATTTTGGGGAAGTGCACATTGTGAGGCAGCTCTTTCCACTACCGAACTGAGATGTGCCTTCCGCCCTCTCTGCCTTCCGGACTCAAATCCACGGTATTTATTTCTCCCACTTATGAGCCACTTGGGTATTTGAAGACGAGTAGCCGTCCACATGTGTCTAGTTTTCTTCAAGCTGAGCATCACCAGTTCATTTACCCCATAAGACTCGAGGTTAGCATCACCTCCTCCAGGAAACCTCCCGCCTCCCCTTCCCTTCCACGTGGTCTCAGAATGCTCGATGCTTAGCCATGTCACCGCACTGACCGTGGCGTGCTAGCAAGCTCTTTGCATTTCTGTTTCTCCTCCTGGACTGTGCATCTTTGTGTCCTTGCTGGCTTCCCAGAGCCTGGCACGTCCTGGTGCTTCATGGATGTTTACACTGAAGAATAGAACAAGCGAGTCCTAATTCCAAAACTGTAAAACCAGCCATTTAATAATGTGCAGAGGCCTCTGCAGCCTCTGGCCGGTTCCAAGACCAGGTCTGGATGCTGCAAGACCATTTCCAGCCCCCGGGTCTGAGGGCTGAGACCTTTGCTCTGAATTACACTGTATAAACTTCGCCACACTTAATCCAAGTAACTGGGACTGGAATTTGAGCAGGAAACTCTGAGTGTCAACCTCAGCTCTGGGCTCAGGCCTTTCCGTCTCTGTCAGCCACACTCTGATGTGCGGGTTGTTTCGCTACAGGACCTGGAAGACCGATTTGCCCAAAGGAATGTGCGCCCTGCTGTCCCTCTCGGTGGACCACGAGGAAGCCCCGCTCATGGGCGGCGTGCGAGCCATCGTGATGGATTCTCAGTACTTAATAGAACCGTGTGGCTCCGGCAAGTCACGACTGACCCACATCTGCAGGATAGACCTGAAGTAAGTGTGAACTCCGCCGGGTGGCCGGCTCGGTCTGGGAGTCCCAGCGGGCGTGGCACGTTCCCCAGGGCCCTGTTTGTTGTCATCCCGATTTCTTATTCCACTACACTTTTCTTTCCCTGCAGCCATTAACATGCTTTCATAGACGAATACTTATGCCTCCCTCTTCCCCCACCCTTCCTGAAATTCCGACGTTTTCCCGCGGTCCTTCGCTCTTCTCTCTTTTCGATTTGCCCACACTTAGATGTCTGCGCCTCTCGCCTGGAGCAAACACAAACGCTAGAGTCTGGCACACAGGAGACGCTCGGTAGATGCGAGTCCCCTCTCTGGCGTTTCTTTGAAGGCCTGTCCCTTTGCAAAGAAAAAGCCAGCTTAAATCCAGCCTCTTCGAGGCAGGCGTGATGCTCAACCAGGTTCTCGGCCTAGGTGGACATAAACTGAGTCGTCTCAGTAAAGTCTAGAATTCAGTCTGAATCGTCTCAGAAAGATGGCATCTTTTTTATTTTTTATTTTTCTTCAGCACTTTATTTTCCTCACAATGACGCGTTGCCGGGGCCTTCCGTTCTCACGTGACAGTAGGAAACCGAAATTTGTTGTCATCCCTTAAAGAACTGAGAATCGCATACAAAAACTTTACATAGGTTAAAAGGATGAGTAAATTTACCGATGCAAAGGCAAACTATTTTCCGACTCAAGGCAAAAGGTAGTATCATTTGAAAGCACCCAGTAAGTGCTGAAAAGATAGGGCGCATACTGGGTCCTCGGGTCCTCGAGAGGCAGCCCGCGGGGTACACAAGTGTCCTGGTCATCGGGGCACGAAGACAGCCCCGTCCCCCATGACAAAGTGGCGTGACGTGGAGAAAGGCTGTCCCACTTTCTGATATTTTTGTCCCCACAGAGGTCACTCCCCGGAATGGTACAATAAAGGCTTTGGACATCTGTGTGCGGCGGAAGTTGCCAAGATTAGAAACTCTTTTCAGCCCCTCATTGCCGAGGGTCCAGAAACCAAAATCTGAGTTTTCCCCAGCGTGACATCCAACTCAGGGAAGAGGAAGCGAAAGCCAACACGTGGGAGAGAGCGTGCTTGCGAGAAAGCGAGAGTGAGGGGGAGACTGGTGGGCGTGGTTCACGCGTACAGTGGAAATGCTGACGAGTCGGAATGTCGGAGATGCGAGAACTTCTAGAAGTTTCCTAGCCTTCCTGGAGATGGCTATAGCCCTACTAATATAATATTTTTAAAAATCAGAACAGTTATCTATGTTACCTAAAATTAAATGGATTATTCCTTGTGCATTGCCTAATTTGCTATTTAAAGGCTTCTACGAAGCATATTCTTAACTGTAAATAAATATCTGTACAGCATATGTACATATGTGTGTATATCTCTACCCTCGCTGTATATATGTAAAATCGATACCTTATATATAATTGAAAAGGAGCACGTCCGACTCGGTGAATCCCTCCCTGCCTTACGACTCGGCGAGTCCTTTCCTTAAGTGGTTTTTTTCCACGTTGCTCTGGGCTCCGCTTGCTGGACACGGAGAAGCAGCTGCTGCTGCCACCAAGGTGTGACAATGTGTGGCCTGTCAGTCTGCCCGATGTTTAACCAAAGATTAGCTAACCAAAGGAAAACAGCATTGAAAGGTTCTGTGTTGTCCGTTTGTTTTCGTGGTTTGGAAACCCAGGGCGGGGCGTTGGATGAAGCGAGGAAAAAAACGTTTACTCTTCTTTAAAGCAAAGCAGTGGGTGAGAAGTCGCTACCAAATTCAAGGCTGGATCACCAGTTGCCACTGGGCCTGGCCAGGTGCAGTTTCGATGAGATGTCAGAGGCCCAGGGGTCACTGGCCAGCGAGAGTGACTGACACAGAACCGTATTGCCCTGCTGATGAGAGCTGACTGTAACAGCCTGTGCGTATCCACAGCCTCTGTGTTTTATCAGTTTTTTGTAATGTTCTTAAATGTCATTCTATTTGACCAGTGGCCTATTTGGTCACAGTTCACTGGCATTTTCTTATCAATGTATTGCACTGATTTTAACTCTGGACACCAGACAAAGGGAGATGATGGTCACCTGAGATCCCCAGACCATTGTAGCTTCAGGGAATTATTTTGCTATAAATGATGCTCTTCAGATAGAATCCGTTCAAGTTTTGCAATTCGAAAGACAGGGTTTTAAATCCACATAAGGCCAAAACCATGTTCTTCAATCACTATTAGAAAATATAAACAGATTTGTTAAATTCATGTTTCTTCATCAGCCAATCGAGCTACCTATACGTTTGACCCAACCCTATTTATTGTTATATAGACTAAGCGAATTGACTCTCCTTAACCAAATGCTGATAGATTTAAATTGTTTTTTTATTATTATTATTGTAATTCAACAACTATAGAGAGAAAAATAATTTATTGCGTTTGGTTTCAGGGAGAGGGATTTTCTCTGGCAATCCACGAGAGATTGGTATCATAACTCAGCAAATGGTGTTAAAGGG